>NC_054707.1:61040096-61181235 GCF_016097555.1 Gigantopelta aegis | reverse complement strand
AAACTATAAACTAAACAAGAAGGAAGAAGGAAGGAATGCTTTATTTAACAACACAGTGTTCACATTTTATTTACGGTTATATGGCGTCAAACATATGGTTAAGGACCTTACAGATATTGAGAGAGGAAACCCGCTGTCGCCACTTCATGGGCTACTCTTTTCCATAAGAAGCAAGGAATCTTTTATATGCACCATCCCACAGACAGGGTAGTACATACCACGGTCTTTCCTATATATATATACCTATCGTGATGCACTGGTTGAAAAAAACATTAAACAAGAAACATCGTTACAAACTCCGTGTGTGCCAGCAATGGCAGTGGCAGCCTTATTTTATATCACGATTATGTTAACCATGGTTTGTTACTGCACGGTTTTTAAACATTAAATTAAGTTGCAGCATCTCAGGATGACTTAAACTTATTGTTTTCTTGGAAGACAACTGAGTCTCCTCCTCTCTTCTGGATCATTCTGCTACGTTTCACTTCACTCGACGGCACCAGACGTAAAACTTTCTTTTAGCTAATATTAACTAGGTAAAACAAAAAAGTGAGCGAGCGCAAGTGAGATAAATTAAATGTGCTGTATAAATGTGCTGTATAAATGCGGAGAGTTCCACCCCTCTTGAAAAGTATTCCCATGAAAAAAGGAAAGAAAAAAGCAAAATGGCAGTCAGCGAAAAATTACAAAAGATCTCAGCGAAGACGATATAGGTGATGTGGTTACAGTTCAGTATATGAAATCTGTGTCATTATAATAGTTTTCTTTCTTTGGTGTCGGTCCCTTTGATTGCCCGTGGTGTATCCCATAGTTAGACTACGGGTGTGTCTAACCTACATTTTAGCGATTGCTGAATGGCTGAAGAAAGTTACGCCTACATTTAGTTCAGCAAGAAGTAAATTAGAGCATTGTTTTAAAAAGTAACACTTTCATTAACATTGGCAATAAAGTTACAATATAAATCTGTAAAAATAAAATTACTATTTTCTTTCTTTAAAAAAAAAATAAAAAAAATAAATAATAATAATAATAATAATAATAATAAATATTATTAAATAGTTTCGCTTAATTTTCCATTACATCACTAATCAGCTGCAAAATTTAAAAAGGACATCTCCAGTATTGAGGGAGTTAGCAACGTTAAAAAGAACGCCTATAGCAAGGGCTGTGGAGCGGGGGGGGGGGGGGGGGGGGGGGGGGCAGATGTCATGGCACGTTTCCCTGTTACTCAGCTCAGAAGGCTTGACATCTATTTTAACACCTGAAATTCTAAAAAAATTCGGGGAAGCATGTATCCCCCCCCCCCCACACACACACACACACGCACACACACACACACTCTCCCCGAAGGTTCGGGCCAATCAATACATGTATTTTCATCTACAGGTATTCGCCCCATCCCTTCTCCCTTTTCAAATATACTCCGCGGGCCCTCTTTTACCAGTCCTATTATATGGCAGTGAAATATGGGGTTTTGAACATTTGTCATCAACTGAAATATTATGTAACCAGTTTATAAAATTGTTATTACCTGTAAGAAAATCTACACCATTGTATATATTATATGGAGAACTTGGACGTTACCCGGTATATATTACCGTAAAAATAAGAATGATTATTTTCTGGTATCGACTAACTGAAACGGGCAGATGGAAAAATAGAAAATGTCCATTGTGTAATAATTACGATATCGGAGACGAGTTTCATTATATATTTACATGTTTGTTTTTCAAGAATGAAAGAAAGCGTTACTTACCATATTTCTGTCAGTCTAAACCAAATATATATATTTTTTTTTTATAAATTATTCAATTCTAAGAAAGCTGGTGTCCTTAGAAAACTTTCTATATTTTGTAATCTAATTGTGAATACTTTCAAAAGCTCTGGCTGATATTCGGTGTATTTTTTTATATTTATTAGTATGCATTTATTGTATTTATGTACATTTATGTACACCCACCATCTTGTTACAATTATATTGACTGCTGTGTGTATATATATCCTCATATGCCGTAGACTACGGTCTGAGTGTAAGGTCAGTAACAGTTTTGAAAAGTACCCCCCCCCCCCACCCCCCTCCAACTACCTGTTGACTCAAAGACAGTGTGGGTGCCCTGCCCATGTATAGGTAGCCTACCCTCCATATAAAATCATAGCCAAACTAGTGCAATAGTTCACCAACACATATATATTATCTACATGATAAATATCAAGCTGAGCAAGACATTATGTTCCCCACTAAAAAATTATAAATGCATTCAATGGCGTAGCCACCATGAGGCAGACGAGGCGGTTGCCTAGTCTGGAATTTCCCCAGATTTATTTAATTTTTCCCATGACACTGATATTTATTTTACAGGTCTGGGTTTTCCTCGGCGTTTTTTCCTCTCTAGCTACGCCCCAGGCATTGTATTCACCTGCTAAATATTTAATTTTTTCGGGACACTTCAGATTTCGAAGAGGGGTTACGCAGAACTCTATTCTTGTATTCGCGCCTGTAATGCCATCTAATGTCCGCATATAGCCTAATCGAAGCAAGTAGTCCAAGGTGGACCCAATAAATTGAAAAATCCCACACATTTGCTACGTCCGATTCGGACTACAAAGCAAGGTGAACTGTACCCGCTACACTTAAATTATAAAACTTCTTCACTAGCATGGTGACGTCATGGGAGCGTGGTACAATGTAATTACTACATCCATCACTCGAGATACGCCCTCGATCATTACACCCGTCACTCAACTGCCGCAGAGAGAGAGAGAGAGAGAGAGAGAGAGAGAGAGAGAGAGAGAGAGAGAGAGAGAGAGAGAGAGAGAGAGAGAGAGAGAGAGAGAGAGAGAGAGAGAGAGAGAGAGAGAGAGAGAGAGAGAGAGAGTCATTTTGAACATCTCAGCATTTTGTTGATTGTCGAAATTTGAGTTTCCAAGTAAAAATGTTTTGTAGTTTAGGTTGGAACAGGCAGATAGAAATTGTCTACGTTGTCTGTCTTAGATTGGACATTGGAGTAAGAAATGTTCAGAATTTCCAATGGGATGGCCAAAGACACAGATTGGTTTATCTGAGATAAAACGTGTAAGTTTATGTCCGTTAAGGTCGCTAATACTTAGACAAAGACGACAGTGTAATATTTCAGATCGCCTCTTATACATGTAAAAATATGATGAAATTTTAATGTTACTTGCATTTAAATGTTTTTTTAAAGCAACTTATGGATAAATAATTTCTAGTATTCATCGGTACTTTGCTCTATAATTGAACTCTCGAAGACTTCTATATCTGTGCAAGCTAGTTTCTTTATATAATGACTGATGAGACATTCCACGAACAACACCGCAAATTGTGCGAAGAGCATCTAGGTGAATATTTTCAAGCTGCTGAGATAGATGCAATGTACAATTATCCCAAATTATATTAGCGTAATCAAAGAGAGGAAGGATAAAAGTGCCATATACTTTTTCCAGTGATTTTCTAGATAGCCTATTTTTAAGCGAGCGGAGACAACTAGTAATTTTACACGTTTTTCACGTCGCTGTTTACCAGACTGTTGAACAACCAGTCCCAAATATTTATGGGAATTTACTTCTACAATTTTCTCATTATCAAGATACAAGGTGGGCTTAACCAAGGGAGACGTTTTCCGTGTGAAAGTAATAGTTTTAGTTTTAGCAGGATTAAATTTAACAAACCACCTTTTGGCCGAACAGTTTATACATTTTAGATCAGAGTTTAAAATATTGATAGCAATTTGTGGTTCATCCACTTTAGAATATATATATATATAGAAGTATCATCAGCAAATAATCGTATGTTTGATTCTATTCCACTTACTATATCGTAACATATATTAAAAATAGCATTGGGCCTAGAACAGATCATTGGGGCACACCAGCAGGAATTATTTTAATACTTGAAAAATATCCTTGACATGGTTGCAATTTGGTATGTGGAATCTGTGTCACTGTAATGGTTTTTCCGCTATTTCTTTCTTGGCAAAATGAGTGGAAAATATATTGGTAATTAAAAGTAGGTGTGTAATTTATCGAAATTATTAACAACGTGGTTTGAACCTTAAAGCGGCGGGCGGGACGTAGCCAGGTGGTAAAGTGCTCGCTTGATGCACGGTCGGTCTGGGATCAATCTCCGTCGGTGGGCCCATTGGGTTATTTCTCGCTCCAACCAGTGCACCACAGTTGGTATACCAAAGGCCGTGGTATGTGCTATCCTGTCTATGTGATGGTGCATATAAAAGACCCCATGCTACTAATGGAAAAATATAGCGGGTTTCCTCTCTAACACTATATGTCAAAATTACCAAATGTTTGACATCAAATAGCCGATGATTAATAAATCAATGTGCTCTAGTGGTGTCGTTATAGAAAACAAACTTCTTAAAGCGTCACGTAATTATTGAACGGCGCCATATATATGTATATAATATTATTTTGTAATGGTCACACCTAAGTGAATTACTATTAGATTAATTCATTATTAGTGTTACAGCGTACTGTCGTACTAGTGTATGACAGTGAAAAATAGTTTAGAATCGCTAAGTAATTTGTAATGTGCATATCTGACAAAAATAACAAAACAAAAACCGCTAAAGTTTATAGTCCTTTTTCATACTTCGGAATTTACTACAAGTTATTTATTTCTGAGCCTATTGATCTCTAGATGGCACACAAAAACGTCTTTTACTTTTCTTCTTACCTGAAACCAAACTGAAATTATTTACACAAAAAAAATTGTAGGAGGATGGGACGGACTATAGACATCGTTCGTTGTTTTGTTAGTGATGTTTTTGATAGGTGTTTTTGTAACTGACAAAGTAACAATACGGCAATGATTAATCTTACAGATATACTTCGCCATTTTCCAACACATGGTATTTTATTATTTCTGCAGAATCGCCGGCGTTCGTTTAGAAATAGTTTCTTACTTTGAGAGCCATCACCATTTTGCTTGATGAGATATTACTAGGAAAGGTTAAAGAAGCGTAAAGCAAAATGGTTATAAATATAATTTATATATTTTGACCAACAGTAGAAATAACTGAACAATACAATGACAAGAATTAGTGTTCAAATTTAATATCAGGGATGAATTAGGAAACCTAACAACTAACCCGCAGTCCTGGACAGACAGCCCAATTAGCTGAGGTGTGCGCCCAGGACAGCGTGTTTGAACCTTAATTGGGTATAAGCACGAAAATAAGTTGAAATGAAATGAATTAGGCAATTCGTATAATTTCTCATACATATTTTGATCGGCGACATTGTATCGTCGTCAACTGAAAACCCGTTACAGCGTTAGTTCAAAGTCATTTAGCGTCCTGGCAAATAATCACTTGTGATTAACGTTTTATTATTTTACGAATCATGTCGAAACATTCCTTAAATGGTCGTTCGTTCGTCACAATATTTTGTTTGTTCATATATTAATAGACCACAATGCGTGGCGGAACGTAAAATAATATATTAGCCTTTTTCTGCATTCGCCGCAGATCTGTTACCCATTTTTGTTGGGGGATTTTAACGTGATTTTACTTCCGTTAGAAAATTCATTCCCAGCAAGGCTGCGCTCAAAAATATACCAATGTTGGACATTTCTTAGGGCTGGTCTCAACAATATACCAACATTGGACATTTCTTAGGGCTGGTCTCAACAATATACCAACGTTGGACATTTCTTAGCGCTGCTCTCAACAATATACCAACGTTGGACATTTCTTAGCGCTGCTCTCAACAATATACCAACGTTGGACAGTTCTTAGCGCTGTTCTCAACAATATACCAACGTTGGGCATTTCTTAGCGCTGTTCTCAACAATTACCAACGTTGGACATTTCTTAGGGCTGTTCTTAACAATATACCAACGTTGGACATTTCTTAGCGCTGCTCTCAAAGCAGTGACAACGTTGGACTCAACTTTTAAATAAATCTGTTGGTCAATACCACGAATGGACAGAACGACGGTTGGGCATGCTGGAGTAGGTGGGGGTGGTGGATGTCAGTGGTTAGGCGTAGAAGCGCAGGCGGTTTCAGTCATAGGGTGGATAAGTGTTGGTTCCCATTCCCTTCCAACCTACATTTCGATTGGTCACACCGAAGTTCTGAATAGGATTGGTGTTGTCCATACTGCTGAATAAAATAGCCAAGACGAGTCATTTGTTTTGGGGGTAAATTTTGTAATTCAGTTGATTTTATATAATTTGGGTATGCTGAATCTAAATATGGTGGATAACATTCTCTTTGTTTTTTTAATCATGTCTTAGCGCTGTTCTCAATAATATACCAACGTTGGACATGTCTTAGCGCTGCTCTCAACAATATACCAACGTTGGACATTTCTTAGCGCTGTTCTCAATAATATACCAACGTTGGACATGTCTTAGCGCTGCTCTCAACAATATACCAACGTTGGACATTTCTTAGCGCTGTTCTCAACAATATACCAACGTCGGACATTTCTTAGGGCTGCTCAACAATATACCAACGTTGGACATGTCTTAGCGCTGTTCTCAATAATATACCAACGTTGGACATGTCTTAGCGCTGTTCTCAATAATATACCAACGTTGGACATGTCTTAGCGCTGCTCTCAACAATATACCAACGTTGGACATGTCTTAGCGCTGCTCTCAACAATATACCAACGTTGGACATTTCTTAGGGCTGCTCAACAATATACCAACGTCGGACATTTCTTATCGCTACTCTCAACAATATACCAACGTTGGACATTTCTTAGCGCTATTCTCAACAATATACTAACGTTGGACATTTCTTAGCGCTGTTCTCAACAATATACCAACGGTGGACATGTCTTAGCGCTGTTCTCAATAATATACCAGCGTTGGACATGTCTTAGCGCTGTTCTCAACAATATACCAACGTTGGACATTTCTTATCGCTGTTCTCAACAATATACCAACGTTGGACATTTCTTAACGCTGCTCTCAACAATACACCAACGTTGGACATTTCTTAGGGCTGTTCTCAACAATATACCAACGTTGGACATTTCTTATCGCTGTTCTCAACAATATACCAACGTTGGACATTTCTTAGCGCTGTTCTCAACAATATACCAACGTTGGACATTTCTTATCGCTGTTCTCAACAATATACCAACGTTGGACATTTCTTAGGGCTGTTCTCAACAATACACCAACGTTGGACATTTCTTAGCGCTGCTCTCAACAATATACCAACGTTGGACAGTTCTTAGCGCTGTTCTCAACAGTATACCAACGTTGTGCATTTCTTAGCGCTGTTCTCAACAATATACCAACGTTGGACATTTCTTAGGGCTGTTCTCAACAATATACCAACGTTGGACATTTCTTAGCGCTGCTCTCAAAGCAGTGACAACGTTGGACTCAATTTTTAAATAAATCAGTTGGTGAATACCACGAATGGACAGAACGACGGTTGGGCATGCTGGAGTAGGTGGGGGTGGTGGATGTCAGTGGTTAGGCGTAGAAGCGCAGGCGGTTTCAGCCATAGGGTGGATAAGTCTTGGTTCCCATTCCCTTCCAACCTACATTTCGATTGGTCACACCGAAGTTCTGAATAGGATTGGTGTTGTCCATACTGCTGAATAAAATAGCCAAGACGAGTCATTTGTTTTGGGGTAAATTTTGTAATTCAGTTGATTTTACATAATTTGGGTATGCTGAATCTAAATATGGTGAATAACATTCTCTCTGTTTTTTTAATCCAACATGGCCAAAAATCCCCGAAGGTCACGGAGGGGAAGTAGGGGGCGGGTATTTGAAAAAGGGAGGTAACCCGTAGTAGTAAAAGTTATAAACTGATCAATATCAACGTTTCTGTTTATAATGTCTTAGTTTGCATTTAACACAAAGACTAAGTTCCTGAATAAATTGGTCTTGCATTTTAAAATGTCACTGAGGAGTTGTAGTTGTGTGATGACATCACAAACTACATAATTCCTGTTTCGCCGTATACAAAACAGGGGACGAGAATATCAACCTAGCAAAGTACTGGATAGCCGGACAAATGTTCTAATTTATAAAACCACTTCAAATACACTCAGCATACCCATGAATTCCTGTTTCGCTGTACACGAACAGGAGAACGAGAATATGCATAAAATAACCACCATGGGTAATTTTATGAAATTCCTGAAGGTCATAGGGGAGGAGCCACTTTGAAGAAAGGGAGGTAATCACTAATAGCAAAACATATAAGCTTATAAATATCAGCACCTTTGTTGATAAATAATGTCTTATTTTGCATTTATCATCATGACTAAGTGACAGAATATATATATATATATATATATATATATATGTCTTGTATTCAAAGAAAAATAAATTGAGGTGCATTCGTTGGTGTCATTTCAGTGGATACAAATCTATGCTGAGTGTATTTGAAGTGGTTTTGTAAAATAGAAATTTTTTTCGGCTATCTACCTAAGGGCAATATTGTGTATCAAAAAGAAGAATAAAAAGCATGCATTAATTAATCATATTTATATGATTTTATATGTACAAAGTCCACACATCCTGAAAAGTCAGAGGGGAAATACAGACGTTTAGAAAAACTAGTTAATTAGATACTTCTTTTACAAAGTGGCATTAATCGCCCCTCATTGGGCCACTTTAGTTCAAACCCTGCTGCAGACTAAACAGTTCCTGAGACGAAACGCGGAGAGGCATAAAGATGTTGTAGCCAGTAATATTAGTGGAGTGGGGAAACAAACTATGCACGCGACGTAACATTACGCCCTTCAAAGTTTCCACAAACTGCCTGATTAATAAGTACGCTTCACTTAATCTTTCATCATTTGAGGTTGTTGCCTTCTTCACAGTGTGCCCTTCTACATCTGGTCATGTATTACATTCTTCAATAACTGGAATGAGCCTTGTAGGACGGCTATTGGATGTCAGACATTTGGTAATTTAAATATTTTGAAATACAGTCTTACAGAAAAAACCTGCTACATTTTTCTATTAGTAGCAAGGGATCTTTTATATGCACTATCCCACAGACCGGATAGCACGGTCTTTGATATACCAGTCTTGGTGCAGTGGCTGGAGCGAGAAATAGCTCAATGGGCCCACTGACGGGGATTGATTCCAAACCGACCGCACATCAAGCGAACACTTTACAACTGGGGCACACCCCGCTCCATAAGATAGCAATACCCGCTGTGGTCCTCCGTGCAGTTCAGTATATTACAATATATTTGTCTACTGGATGTCAAGGATTTGGTAACCATGATACATAGTCTTCAGAGGAAAACCGCTACAGTTTTCCATTAGCAGCAAAGGGGCCTTTATATGCACTTTCCTACAGACAGAACAGCACATACCACGACTTTGATATACAAGTCGTGGGGAACTGGTTAGGACCGAGGTCCTGTGTAGCTATATTTTAGGAATGTCCGATATTACTGGTTTACCGATATATTATGATTCAAAAGATAAATAATTCGTATTACGATACACCTAACCTGTAAAGTCACTCTCGGTAATTTCCGTATTTGAAGTTCGTCGGCAGTTGGAAACCCCGATCTCTTTGGTTCGGCAGTTTACAGTCACATTATTAAATACGATTTAATACACCGAAAAAAAATTCTATATATTTTATGTTTTAAAGAATTATTATAATAAACTTCCACTTCTATCAGGTAATTTCTTTATTTTGTGACATGTCTTTCATAAAATCAGTTGACGGTGCAGTAAAAAAGTCGAATCAAATCATATCATGTGATACAAAAATTCTCATTATTCTCGCGTCTACTATAAACAAACCCCTCCAGTTGCGTCAAAAGGGAACCGATAAATTGGCATATAACTCTATAATGAATAAAGTTAAAATTCATATAAAAAACATATTGTTACGTTTTAAACCATACCAACTGAAATAAGTTTTAAACATATATATTCATAATTCAGTGTAAATAAAAATGTTTCTCTACAAATTATCAAATCGCATGAGTTAAATCTTATTTTACTATACCTGTATGGTCACAACTGATGGAACAGCCAACGTAACGCACCCACGGTTCTACCTTTAATCTCAGTGTACTGCATGAGATTAATCTATATAATTTGATGGTAATGTGTTAGGAAACGGTTTTTTACTACATAGAAAATGTTAGTAAATAACAAATGTCGAGCTGATATGGGTTTAAAACACAGCAATATGTTGAACATAAGCTTAACATTTAACATTATTCATTGTTGAGTTATATGCCAATTAATCGGTTCCCTTTTCACTCACACGGACTACATCTTTTGACTGAAGAACAAGGAACAGAACTGAATGCCAATAAGAGTGGAATATATAGAGTTAACTTCTAAGTTTTTTCGAACACGATTTTTATGTCAACGAGTGATGTGTGAAAACCATAATTTCACATATTGCGAAGCAATGAGATAAAACCATGTGGTCACAAATTGCGAAACAACGAGTGAAAATATGGTTTTCACACATCACGAGTTGACATAAAAATGTATTAATACTGCTGAGCAAACATACCTGACAAAGCGATCCTCCCAAAATCCGACAAAAGCAAAACGAACCGAACACAAATTTTTATTTTAACTTACACTCAATGACAGGACATTGTGGTATCATTATTTGGCTTCGTATTCAATCGGTGTTAGATATTTTATCGTAATTGTACTTTATATCCCTTTTTTAAAGGTACAATTACAATTACATTTTTTTTTTCAAATTCGATCAGATGCATTGCTAATCGTCAAACTTAAACACGAAAAAGCGGTATTAACCCTAATAATCAAAACATAATAATTTACAAAGGACATAATGTAATCATCAGCTTGTTAAAAAAAAAACTAAATACGATTTCAATATTTTCACTGCAATTAAAATACAGTGAAATATGACTTTTCACCGAATATCACTTTTATGGTTTCTGTAGATCTATATATTTCATTGTTATGTATATAATAATACTCTTTATTTCCTGTATAGTCGTAAAACACATAATTACATTTTCGTCTGCAATATGTTTGGACTTGGCAGTCAAAATCAGGGTCAGTCGGGAATACCGGAAATACACCAGTTTCTTTCCTAATTAAACCGGATGTATGAATTCATCATTATGCAGCTGTTCATTATATACAGGTTGCATAGTACCAAAGAAGAGAGTTCCGTGTCAAATATTTACGGAGTAAAAGTAGCTGTGGGTGTGATTGGTAGTAATATGTGACATTGCAAATACTATTGTCCATTGACTATAAATAAATACATTTTTATTTGTTATAAAGTAGTTATGCCGTATATACCAGAGGAACTGGAACTGCAGTTTTCAGCAAAAATGATGATTGCTATTAAAAACATTAATTAAATCTTTTAAATGGTATGTGACTCCTCATTTTCTTGCAGGTAGATTAGATGTGAGGTGCCACACGTATTATTGCTGTACTTCCTGGGTGTGTTGATACGCTGCTTATATCAGTTTTATTAGTAAACGTTTGATATTATCGGCAATAGGAATTTCTTTGGTCTATTAGAACCTATAAACAAAATACGCAAACTATTTATTTACATTTATAGCATTCTGAACACGACTTTAACTCCTTCATCACCAAATAGAAAGTCAGGGAAAGTTTTCTTTGACTCCAGTTTCCATTTCCCCTCGTCAGTCAGTTTTCGGAACATGCGATTCGCGTTATTCCCCTGCTCGTCCACCCAATCAAACATTTTCTCCCGTGTTACTAGAAGAAGCAGACCACCTGATAACAAAAAAAGGAAGGTTCGTTTAACAAATTAACAACACCGTAATCCAGACATTACATATTTAAATGGCAGAAACAATGTACCGACAGGTAATAACAAATTTCATAGCCAGATAGACAGACAAATAGACAGACAGTAGATAGATGTAAATATGGACACACACACACACACACGCACACGCACATACACACACGCACATACATGCACACAAACACAAACACACACACACTCACACACAAACATACTCACACATACACACCAACATACATGCATACACCTCAAACACACACACACACACTCACAAACATACAAATATACACACACATACACACATGCGCGCACACATACACACACACAAACATACACACAAACACACACACACACACACACACACACACACACACAAACATAAACATAAACACGCACACAGACAGACACACACAAACACATTTCTAAAAGGATCTGTTAGTCGTAAACATGTTACAAAGGCAGCAAACTCGGACAGACCCTTTAATTAACAGAGACATGGAAGCGAAGTTCCGGCCTTAGCGAAAAACTACCGTGCAGTTATAAAAAAAAAAAAAAAAAAAAACAACTAATTAACTGCGATGTATTCCACAAAACATGATATACATGCCTGGCTTTACTACAGAGGCGAGTTCTTCGAAAGCAGACCAAGGAGCATGATTTTGTCCAACTCCTCCACACATAGTCACTGCATCATAGATACCTGTTAGAGAAAAGAGACAACAGATTATTTGCGCAATGACACTTTGACAATGACACGTTTTGAAATTACGGCTATTTTGATACTGAGACACACACACACACACACACACACACACACACAGACACACACACACAGAGAGAGAGAGACAGAGTGAGACAGAGAGAGAGAGAGAGAGAGAGAGAGAGAGAGAGAGAGAGAGAGAGAGAGAGAGAGAGAGAGAGAGAGAGAGAGAGAGAGAGAGAGCGACAGAGAGACAGAGAGACAGACAAAGACAGACAGAAACAAAAACGGAGAAAAATCGCTGCTAATAGTTAAAATATTACTACCAGAAAGGCACCAAGGTTCTTTTATGCACTTTCCAACAGACAAGACAATAAATATCACGGCCTTTGATATACCAGTCGTGGGGCACTGGTTGAGATGGACGAAACACCACAGGACCATCGAGGAGGAACGATCCTGCGATCCTGTGCGTCTGGGATGAGCGCGCTCTACTGAACTACACTTGCCCCCTCGTTTACAAAGGTAAGTATATACATATGACTATTTACATTGAAAATAACAAATTTATATAATTAGTACATTTTCCCACTAGCAGAAAGGGATCTTTTATTTACACTTTCCCGGAGAGAGAAAAGCACACACTATGGCCTTATTGTACATGTACCAGTTGTGGGGGATTGGTTGGAACAGGAAAAACTTCCAAAGGGTCCACCGAGGAGGTTGGATCCTACGATCTTACGACTCAAGCGAGCGGTCTACCGACCGAGTTATAATCTCTCCCCTAAAGTATTGTGCGTGTACATTCCTCCATCACTACCTGCACCCGTGGTTTGTTTTCAAACATTTTAAACAGGCATAATTAGTTAAACATTAACTCCAAATAACCATTCCACTCGTAGTTAAAGTGCCGTAATTTATGTTTTTAAAATGTCAACACTTACGATCGTTTACGTGTGTTCGTAGTTTATTTTCTCCCAGGTATTCACAGATCAGACTCTGATAGATGTTTTTCGGTTTCGCTAAATCCAACATCTTCTCTGAGGCATCCACACCATCGAGGTTTGTAAATCCAGCTTTATACAACTGAAAGTAGGAATTCTGAGGAGGTTTTCAGCAGCTAAGGCATTTCAACGATTAGTTCTCTAAAACATTGTATAGTACTATTGGTTCATGCTTACAGTTTACACATTCCGTATGTTCTAGGTGACAATGATGGCTATATAAGTAATGTCGTAATGTTAACGTTTAGCAGGTAACTTGTCATCAGTCACACTCGACATGGCGGCGTCATGTTTGAAATTATGCATTGTAGTCATTCTTTTGATCAGTGTTGATATTGTGTAATTTGTTGAACAATACAAATTGAAGTTTGTTTTGTTTAACAACACTACTAGAGCATATTGATATATTAATCATCGGCTATTGGATGTCAAACATTTAGTAATTTTGACATATAGTCTCAGTGAGGAAATCCGCTACGTTTTTCCATTAGTAGCAAGGGATCTTTTACATGCACCATCCCACAGACAGGATAGCACATACCACGACCGTTTATATACTAGTCATGGTGCACTGGCTGGAACAAAAAATAGCCCAATGGGCCCACCAGCGGAGATCGATCCCAAAGCGACGGCGCATCAAGCGAGCGTTTTACCACTGGGCTACATCCAGCACCTTTGTTGGATAATAAATACATCAGCTTAATCGAAATTATGATAAAACTTTGTTTTACCGCCTCTCCAGAAAGTCCAGTACCGGAAGCAGCATCCAAAATCTTTAGTTTGTGTTTGTTGTTTGGAAACAATTCTTCCATAGATTTTGCCAATTCTCTCGGTCCATTGTAGTTAGCCACTTTCACAACCTGAAACAAGATTTATAAATTAGAAATTATTGATGTCGGATATCTGCTTTACCCTGTGAAGGTAAGAATGGGAAATACCACGAGGCTCTGCCGAGCGGAATATCTCGTTAGGCCTGCACACATACACACACATACACACACATACACACACACACACACACACTAGTGACACGTGTACACACACACACACTAGTGACACGTGTACACACACACACACACACTAATGACACGTGTACACACACACACACACACACTAGTGACACGTGTACACACACACACACGTACAAACCTCACACTAGTGACACGTGTACACACATACACAGTGACACGTGTACACACACACACTAGTGACACGTACACACACACACACACACACACTAGTGACACGTGTACACACACACACGTACAAACCTCACACAAGTGACACGTGTACACACATACACAGTGACACGCGTACACACACACACACACTAGTGACACGTACACACACACACACACGTGACACGTGTACACACACACTCACACTAGTGACACGTGTACACACACACACACACTAGTGACACGTGTACACACACACACACACTAGTGACACGTGTACACACACACACACACACACACTAGTGACACGTGTACACACACACACACATGTACAAACCTCACACTAGTGACACGTGTACACACACACACACTAGTGACACGTGTACACACACACACTAGTGACACGTGTACACACACACACGTACAAACCTCACACAAGTGACATGTGTACACACATACACAGTGACACGCGTACACACACACACACTAGTGACACGTACACACACACACACACGTGACACGTGTACACACACACACACACTAGTGACACGTGTACACACACACACTAGTGACAGGTGTACACACACACACTAGTGACACGTGTACACACACACACACACACACTAGTGACACGTGTACACACACACACGTACAAACCTCACACAAGTGACACGTGTACACACATACACAGTGACACGCGTACACACACACACACTAGTGACACGTACACACACACACACACGTGACACGTGTACACACACACTCACACTAGTGACACGTGTACACACATACACAGTGACACGTGTACACACACACACTAGTGACACGTACACACACACACACACACACACTAGTGACACGTGTACACACACACACGTACAAACCTCACACAAGTGACACGTGTACACACATACACAGTGACACGCGTACACACACACACACTAGTGACACGTACACACACACACACACGTGACACGTGTACACACACACTCACACTAGTGACACGTGTACACACACACACACACTAGTGACACGTGTACACACACACACACACTAGTGACACGTGTACACACACACACACACACACACTAGTGACACGTGTACACACACACACACATGTACAAACCTCACACTAGTGACACGTGTACACACACACACACTAGTGACACGTGTACACACACACACTAGTGACACGTGTACACACACACACGTACAAACCTCACACAAGTGACATGTGTACACACATACACAGTGACACGCGTACACACACACACACTAGTGACACGTACACACACACACACACAAGTGACACGTGTACACACACACACACACACTAGTGACACGTGTACACACACACACTAGTGACAGGTGTACACACACACACTAGTGACACGTGTACACACACACACACACACACTAGTGACACGTGTACACACACACACACACGTACAAACCTCACACTAGTGACACGTGTACACACATACACAGTGACACGTGTACACACACACACTAGTGACACGTACACACACACACACACACACTAGTGACACGTGTACACACACACACACACGTACAAACCTCACACAAGTGACACGTGTACACACATACACAGTGACACGCGTACACACACACACACTAGTGACACGTACACACACACACACACACACACACGTGACACGTGTACACACACACACACACGTACAAACCTCACACTAGTGACACGTGTACACACATACACAGTGACACGTGTACACACACACACTAGTGACACGTACACACACACACACACACACTAGTGACACGTGTACACACACACACACGTACAAACCTCACACTAGTGACACGTGTACATACATACACAGTAACATGTGTACAAACACACACACACACATAGTGGCACGTGTACAAACAAACACACACACACACACATAGTGATACGTGTACAAACACACACACACACGCACATACACACACATACACTAGTGACACGTGTACACACACACACACTAGTGACACGTGTACACACATACACAGTGACACGTGTACAAATACACACATACATAGTGACACGTGTACAAACACACACACTAGTGACACGTGTACACACACACACACTAGTGACACGTGTACACACACACACACAGTGACACGTGTACACTCACACACACACGTACAAACCTCACACTAGTGACACATGTACACACATACACAGTGACACGTGTACAAACACACACACATAGTAGCACGTGTACGAACACACACACACACACTAGTGACACGTGTACACACACACACACACACACACACACACACGTACACACCTCACACTAGTGACACGTGTACACACACACACAGTGACACGTGTACAAACACACACGTGTACACACACACACATACACACACACACACACCAGGGGTCGAATTTCAATTTCTGTGGGGCACGGCAAGTACTGCCTTCGATTTAATAACAAAAATTAGGGCACCAAGGCAAGTTGGAGGTGCAGGACGGCAAACTTTTCCTTTAAAATAGGGGCATGAAGGCAACTTACTTTCTATCAAGTTTCTGAGACAAAAACTGGCCTCGGTGGCGTCGTGGTTAGGCCATCGGTCTACAGGCTGGTAGGTACTGGCTTCGGATCCCAGTCGAGGCATGGGATTTTTAATACAGATACCGACTTCAAACCCTGTTATATAGTTACTTGTCAAATGTTTTATAAGAGATATTGATTTTTGGTAAAAATTTCTTTTGAAAAATGCTGTTTCAAGTGATTCTTGGACATATACTCAATAAATAAAATTGTTATATTACAATAGCTTTAATATATAACATACAGGTTACAAATATTCTTGTATATGTAGTGATCATGGAATCATGTCTAACTACCTTTATACCACTTTAAAACAAAGTTTAGTTTTGTCTGGGAGTGGTAGTATTGAAAAAACTAAATTTGCAATGGCGGCCATTTTGAAAATCAAGATGGTCAAAAGTAAACTCCACTTACATGTTGCTATATATTTTTATTTATTGAATTCTTTAATGTCTGTATAAGGTATCTAAGTAGGTAGAGGTATTTTAATAACTTTGTACCTATAGGACATTATAGCACATATAATGGTATGATTCCAGAAATACACAATAGTATTTATTATTATTATTATTATTATTATTATTATTATTATTATTATTTATTGTTTTAGGCCTAATCTCGTAATGAAGGCTTACAAAATATTATTGAAACACTTCATACGGTTTTCACGAGTAGAACTCAGCTGTCTGCTAATCGTACGATCTTCAGATCTGCATATTTTAATACTTAAAATGGCTGCAACTATGTTCAATAGGTGTAATTTTGAAGAATCTTAACAAACTTGCCTTTATTCCAAAACAATAGCGGTTTTTATTGATGACAATACACTTGTAAATGCCGAAAGCCAATTATCCCAGATAGGGGATCCCCATGTGTGTTTGTGTTATCACGTGACAAAGTCAGATGTCATTTTTAGCGAGGTTATCGCGCAAAGCAAACGATATAATAAGAGAGATTTCACAAAAATTAATTTGAAAGAAAGATTAATATTTTTAACATTGAAAATATTTGTTAATTTATACATTTATTTAACATAGTGATAGATATTAATTTTGTAAACAATAATTTGACAATTTACAAAGGTAACCTAGAAGGAAATAAACCGCGATTGAATTATCTTTTAGTTTAGACTTCAGCTGCAGCAAATAGTCTTGATCATACAAAACGTTTGTTATAAGTAGGCATAAAAACAACGGGCCGTGTTGTTGATTGTCATAAATGACTACGAATAGTTAACCCATGACCCAAATGAAAATTCCATGACCCGTACGAACCTACCACTGGCACTTTTATTTCGCTAAATCATATTGCGCAACCGCCACCTGTGGGTCACACTAGGGGAGCAATTACCAGTTACATCGATTCCTGATAGCAGAGAGCGCGCATATGAAAGGTGGAATTTCGGACACGTCTTGTTGATTGTTGAGTGACTGGACATGCCAAAACATTTGGTAGCCCGGCAGACTACCAGGGTTAGACAACTGGTAGTCCGCGTGAGAAATCGGTAGCCAAAACAGTCCGGGCTACCGCTAAGGTCGAGCCCTGGCCATGACGCAATAGGCCTAACTAAAACCCGGTATTATTTTTTAGCCTGGGGGATATGTTTTTAAAATGGCCGTAAAAAAATTGCTCAATAATGACAAAGTGTTTCTGATTCAGGATACCCTAAATGACATAAAACCACCATAAAATATTGTATGTACCCTAGTTAAGGTTAGGTCAAATTTTGACATCTGGCAACCCGACTACTGAGTGAGTGCTCCGCAAGGCTCAATGGGTAGGTGTAAACCACTTGCAGCGACCAGTGATCCATAACTGATTCAACAAAGGCCATGGTGTGTGCTGTGTCGGGCCCGGGAAGTCGACAAATCTATTTTGTTTAGTACCGGGACGTAGAATAATAAAAGTCCCGGGACGTAGACATATCTAATTGGTTTGTAAGTTCTGCGCTGCAGTTACGAGCCGCCTTTTTTGTTAACAACGAGACGAGAACCCTGAAGTAGACGATCTAATTGGTTTGCATGTTCTGCGTTGTGGTATGAACCGTGTTTGTTTCAACGGTATAGAATGTTATGTGATTACTATCCTGCCTGTGGGAAGCGCAAACAAAAGATTCATTGCTGCCTGTCGTAAAAAAGTAGCCTATGTGGCGACAGCGGGTTTCCTCTAAAAAAAACAGCGTCAGAATGACCATATGTTCGACGTCCAACAGCCGATGATAAGATAAAAAAATCAGTGTGCTCTAGTGGCGTCGTTAAATAAAACAAACTTTACCGAGACAAAAATTATTTCAGATTATGGTCTTGGAATGAATTTTACAAGATTAATAACATTTAGGATATATACTACATGTTTCTTACATGTCCAATGTAGCAGATATGATACATTATTAAAAGTAGGCCTATATACAAATTTATGAAAATTCAAAAATTAAAATGGAAGTGTTCAATGTACACTAACACCTGTAAGTTGAATGAATATGATAATTTTGGGTATTTAGTTTGAGTACTTGGGCACTAGAGGGTTAAAATAAATTAATGCGTCAAATATGCGGGCACGGCACAAGACTACCTCATTCTTCCTGCACTGCCGGTAGGAAGACTTCCACTCTCAGGACCGGCTTGACAGAATGAAGCTTGTTCGTGACCGTAAAGTCCCAATCATCTTGCCAAGTCAAAAATATACATATTGCTTAATATGATATTTAAAGTCACTAATGTGTAAGTCACAAAGAATATATTTATTAATGTCGTCAACTTAAACTGCTGTAAATAACGTTATTGTTATGGACATTTTAACACGTTTGGTTTTACATCCTAGTATAACTGACCAGTCACTTCGTGTGTCAACAAGCAGCCCCACTTCGCTGGATGTGATTTTTCATGTTACATTTTGTGTTATTTCTAAATAATAAAATGCTGTTTACATTTTATCCGAAGGGCACGGTGGCAAACTTGCAAACGTGGCATTTTACTTGCCGTCAACACCGTAAGATAACACTGAGTATTAAACTTGACTCTCAAGCCTACCTTATCGTAACTTTGGCTGGTTTCATCGTAAACTTCAACGGTTTTCTTATTGCCAAGTCCTTTCTGTATATAACGTCCAACAATTGTGAAGCTTTCATTTTTCTCTTGTTCGCTCGCGCCGTCTGCAAATACAACCGCATCCATGATGAGAACACGTAGAAAATGCTGAGAATCGACCTTGCAGTGCCGCGCATACGCATAAAACTGGTTAACCAGGTCAGGTCAGATCAGTGCTTAACGTGAACATTCAGAACAAGCTACCGGCCTCGGTGGCGTCGTGGTAGGTCATACAGGCTGGTAGGTACTGGGTTCGGATCCCAGTCGAGGCATGGGATTTTTAATCCAGATACCGACTCCAAACCCTGAGTGAGTGCTCCGCAAGGCTCAATGGGTAGGTGTAAACCACTTGCCGCGACCAGTGATCCATAAATAAATAATCAAAATATTATATTCATAACTAGCTGCAATATGTTTGTACAAGAAACATAAACGTAATATATAACTTAAGACAATGAGGTTCTTCCGTCGAATTATTGAATCCGCTCGGTAGACCAAGTCTCTGATTGGATTTTCCCCCGCTCTAGCCAGTACCCCACAAATGGTATGCCAAAGGTTGTGGTATGCAGTGTCCTGTTTATGGGGGAAGTGCATATAAAAAACAAATCCCCTGTTATTAATGGAAAACTGTGGCAGGTTTCCTCTATCTGTCATAATGAACCAAATGTTTGACATCCAATAGCCGATGATTAATACATCAATGTGCTCTAGTAGTTAAACAAAGCAAACTATTAATAGCTTGATTATCATACTGTTTGGCTTGAATAAACACACGGTATCACCGAACAGCGGCAACAATAGCCTACCATATGAAGATGTGATGTATACAATGGCCAGGCTTATGCACATACGTGAATTATTTTATGTTGCCAAACAAATAAATACTCAAAATATTATATTCATTTACACATTCATAACTTGCTGCTGTATGTTTTTGTACTAGAAACGTAAACATAATATATAACTTAAGACAACAATGTGTATAGGATATATTTATTTCCCATCAATCATGAATTAAACACAGATCAGTGAACCATCCTGTATTCACCCTTGCAAGAAGCAGTGTCCATAGCCTAGTCGTTCACTGTTTTAGTAAATGATGCATGGATCCAGGAGGCGTCAGCAGACCGTTCACACATCATACTACATGCGTACGATTTTTGAGGTGGTAACATATTGGATTCCTGCATTCTGATTAACACCGCCACCACATCCACCACCACCACACTACCACCACCAGATTTGTCACATCTGTGTTGTTATCGTCATTAAATGTACACGTATTTAGAAATAGTACAATAGCATCATTATGAATAAAAAGGATAGCGTCATCAAGTTGTTATCACAGAGAAACAGACCTTGAAAGAACCAGCATCACCATGGTTAAGACAAAACACAACTCGTCACCAGGCGGTTTCGCTTCTGATATTCGTATCCCGTTGAATCGATCTAGGTACACCAGTAAAGTTAACCATAAACACACCAAGAAGACGAAATTGAAAACAGAAAGGGATATAAGCAAGCAGGTGTCAAAATTAAAGAGGAAATTGAAACCAATAATGAGTGTATCGTTTCCAAAAATAAAAGTGACGTCGTCCGCCCAAGGTGTAGTAGAACGTGCTATCGCTGAACAAAGAAGAAAACACATTAATCACTACGCTGGCTTATCCAGGTCAAAAACAAAGCCAGTATTTTGAAAGTGGGACACTTTTGACGGGCTCGTACCGATCTCGGTTTTCATTGGCTTATCACAAGTATAGAATTCCCCAACAAGAGATCACGTGAGAATTTGCAATTTTTGAACAAATTTAACTGTCTTGATTGAGGGGTCGTCTCATATCTCCAAAACATATTTATATCCATAGAGGTATGGTACAACGCCTTTCCAGGGGTCGGTGAGTAGGGGATTTGCCTTGAAATTTTGACAGTGGCCAGCTGTTGGCATACGCGTTACATGTAAGGGGGTGTTACTAATTACGTAACGCTCTAGGGGTAGAGGAAGAGGGTACTGTGTTCGATTTACGTAACATTTTCCAAGACTATATGTTATTTTTATTCATTACTTAGACCTAAAAAGGTGTTTTTTTTAAATGCGCAGTCAGTCTAGGATCGATCCCCATCGGCGGGTATACAAAAAGACCATGGTATGTGTGACGGTACATGCTCTTAATTTGTTTCGCCTGTGGCGATTTTAATTGTGTTAGAGGGCCGTGTGCAGTTTCATTGCACTTAAGCCCAGATGGGCAACTTATTACGTAATACTTCTGCGCGACGGTCCTCGATCGGTACGCCTAATACACACCCAGCCAGGTGCGGAGGCCATGTGGCTAGTAGTTACGTAATATCTCCGGTAGTGCTGTTTATGGCCAGGAGATTGCTCGCGGTTGGCGACAGCCAGACTGACGATCAGAGAGAAATATACCGACTCTAGTAGAGGTAGAATATGAGATGATACGTGAGGTACCGCCTTGTACCCCCAGGCAAAATCCTGATTTATAATAAATAGCTAGTGTTTTAGAGATATCGAGGAGAACGAAAAGGACGGCTCCCAGGGAACGTAGTCCGTTGGACTTTGGTAAATATTTTTATTTCTGCTCTGTGTATAACCTTGATGTGATTGATGTGACTTTAAATATTTTGATACTGTATTATACCAATATTCTTTAGACAGTGTCTTCGGTCATCTGACGAAGTAAATCGTAGACTTTTTGTTCTAACATTATACGAGTATTTGGTAATATAAAGCTTAGCCAGTCATCCTAGACGACCTAGGTAAACTGTAGGTTATTGTCTTTATTGTGATAAGTACCAGTATTAATTCTGTGTTACAAGATTACTGAAAGAGTAGTTAAGGGTTAATTAAAAATTAACCCGTTAGGAATAGAGCTGTAATTCCTTTATTAATTAAGTTCCCCAAGAAGCGTTTCTCAATTATCACACGTTACTGAACGAGTAGTAAGGGTTAATTAAAAATTAACCAGTTAGGAATGGTGTTGTAATTCCTTTATTAATTAACTTCTCCTGGAAGCGTTTCTCAATTATCACACGTGTGGGTGTGGTGTAACGGTGAAGTGATTCGCATATTGTGTAACTAGACACCTAGAGATTAACTAATTAAGTGATCAGTTCTGGGTTGTTATTATTGTTGTTATTAATTAACTACTACGGCTGTACATTTGTCAGCGTAGATTAATACAGATTCCAAAGTGTATTGTGTTTTTGTTGTGTTTCTAGAGAACTAACGTGCTATAATAATATATACTTTATATAAGATCGTATCTCTGATCATACCTAGACGAGCCATACTAGGGTTTAACCGCCTGTTACAGAGAGATCTAATAGATATACAGTCAGGAGAGATATTTTGATAATCGTGTTTTATTCAGTTACGGGAATTATAGAGTCCCCGTGACAGTATGTGATATTCAGTCTGTGAGATGGTACATATAAACGGTCCCTTGCTAATAAAAAATGTAGCGGGTTTCCAAAGCGCGTGTTCAGGGATTTCAGCGGGGTTGGGGTTATAGACTGTGTTGAGCGAAGTTTATATGGGGCCATGCTCCCCCCAAAAATACATTTCAATTTTGTTTAAGCTTGGGCAAGTAACGGTTTCGACCTCCAATACCCTCCCCCTGCACATGCACCCGATTCCTCTCTGAGATTATATGTCAAAATTAACAAATGTTAGACATCCAACAGCAGATGGAAGGAAGGATAGGATATGTTTTATTTAACGACGCACTCAACACATTTTATTTACGGTTGTATGGGGTCGGATGATTATTAAATCAATATGCTGTATCTCTGATGTCGTTAAACAACGCCCCCCCCCCCCCCCAACTTTAACCTTTTCAAACAAAATAATATTTATTTGAATTTGTCGATTTCAACACGTAAATTCCATTGTCTACTTTAGTATATTTTATTTTAAAAATATATACATGATTAATGTGTTACTAGTATACACACTAAACTTTGAAAGTTCTACTAACACTTTATAAAATATCAATTCTGAAATAGGAAGGTACGACTGTCGATAATACGTTGTCAAGATCAAACCGGTTTTAACTAAAGACTCTAGTACCGTATTCTCAACCGAACGTTCTTCGTACAGCGCAAGATTTCTCTTTTACTTTTTTGAGACGAACCCTACAATTTGAAATCGGCAAACGCACGTGTTAACTGAAATTCACAACAGGCTGTCGTTTGTGCTTTGCCGAGCTATGGCGGCACAGGCGACGAATCAAGCCTATACGTTTGACAATATCCGTTCATAGCGAACATACACGACTTTTTTAAAAGTGCATTTGAGCTTGTATTTCACATTTGTACATGATGTTATAATATGTTAACCAGAGAATGTAACTTTAAGATTATTGTCAGTTCAAATCTCCATGTCAGTATCAACTTAATCATTTGTTTTACGTCACAGACTTGTGGATCAGACACGCGAGTGAATTTTTGTAATCGTCTTACATTTTTGTTAGCATATTGAAGTAGGACGAATATCTGGGGGTTTTCAAAAGTATATAATGCAACTACAGATATAAAGTAGGCTATATGTCCATGTGTTCAACACGAAGAAATATCTCCCACCCCTCAATATGTAGCCTAAAATTGCTTTAAAAAAAAAAAATATATATATATATATATATATGTAAAAACTGTTAACTCCAAAAAACTTAACATTTGGTGAACAACAAAGGACAATTCCTATATACACCAACATAATTTTTAATATGTTTTGTAAGTTTATATTTTGACGGTAAGTCACATTCTGATTAATTGTGATTTTCTTAATCTTTGTCCGATCGGACTTCCATTCCTCGGAATCCTAGTCTGTGGGACCTGTATCCCTAGGAATTTAAGTCTGTGGGACGTGCATTCCGAGGAATGCAAGTCCGTGGGACGTTTATTCCTGGTACTCCTAGTCCACAGGACTTTCAATCCTAGTATTCCTAGTCCTCTGGAACTGATTTCCGATAGTTTGCTTATTACATATATGACCGGCCTCGGTGGCGTCGTGGTTAGGCCACCGGTCTACAGGCTGGTAGGTACTGGGTTCGGATCCCAGTCGAGGCATGGGATTTTTAATCCAGATGCCGACTCCAAACCCTGAGTGAGTGCTCCGCAAGGCTCAGTGGGTAGGTGTAAACCACTTGCACCGACCAGTGATCCATAACTGTTTCAACAAAGGCCATGGTTTGTGCTATCCTGCCTGTGGGAAGCGCAAATAAAAGATCCCTTGCTGCTTGTCGTAAAAGAGTAGCCTATGTGGCGACAGCGGGTTTCATCTAAAAAAAAACCAGTGTCACAATGATCATATGTTTGACGTCCAATAGCCGATGATAAGATAAAAAAAATCAATGTGCTCTAGTGGCGTCGTTAAATAAAACAAACTTTACTTTTTTTATTACATATAAATGATTTCTGAAAATCCCTGAAATAAAACTTTAAAAACTGTACTTAGTTATAGTAGTTAGTACTTATAACTAGTACTATAATGACCAGTTACTATAATATAAAATAACACGAATAATAAGCATATTTGACTTTTATTGATGAACAATTAAAAATAGCATCAAAACACTTGAAATTAATTATCACTGACTGCCTTACGGCAGTTTTGACCATAAAAAAAACATAAGATATGAGTTGGGGAAAGGGTCTGTATTATTATACCTGGCCGTTAGGAACACCATAAGCATTCGAGACTGGGTGGAGGTGGGGGTCGGGGGGGGGGGGGGTCACTCCTCCGGGGGGGGGGGGACACGTTCGGGCAAAATGAACTGGCCTAAAATCTTCACCATGCATTTCCATAATTTTACTCACAATATTAGTTGTAATCCATGTAAAAATGCAGACTGATTTGTTTGGAATCCTATTTAGCGTCTTGGTAGTTGTGTTCCAGATTCGGACATTTTCGTTTCATTCGGCCAATAAAAATCAGCAAAAAGGGAGCCTGAATGCCTATTGCGACCAAAACTGTCAGATGTAAAAGTATCATGAGTAGTTAGTCTGTTTAAAAGGATCTTTGTAAATTGTGTGTGCATATTATTGACAGTATGATCATTGTTCAGGGGTTACTGCTTTGTTTTAGTCGATGTAGTAGCCCATTGAGCTGCTAAAACCCACTCTTAGTCATTGATATTTCTAGTAATTGATAAACATTAATGGAAACCATTTAACATATTTTTTATCGATGGTATGGTTTGTTGGGACTAAGATATCATAGAGGCTAGAGTCTGATATGTCATATGTTAGACCAAATTAATTTGTGAAAATGTGCAAAATTGACAAAGCAGGCACATGTTCAGTAAGCTATGCAGGGGAGAGGTCTAGAAATTTGCTTTGAAGAGGGTTGTTTAGAACACGCCACCCCACCCCACACCGTATGTACACGCGCCTGCAACAGTATTGACAAAACGGTACAAATTTAAAATTATATAATAACAAGATAATGTATATAGCGCAAATATCACATTTTATAGGTAAATTATTATTATTATTAGTAGTAGTAGTAGTAGTAGTATTATCAAATACCAGTATATAATGTCTGACAGATAATTGTGTTGGTATATCATATGGGCAAGTTATACTTATTTGCGAGTACTAATATGCTTCGAATTGTGGAAAAAAAATTTGAGTGACTTAAATGTTTAAACATTTATTAGTTGGAACAATACGCAATGAATAAAGACCTTGGTTCTGCTTATGTAATAAGGTCAACAAAATGTTTACAAACTCTTGCAAATGATATAAATGGAAAATATTTGAATAAATAGAAAATATGTAAATAAAGAGAGGCGCTAGTATCCTAAGTTCATTAAATAAACCAAAAAGGAAACTGTTTTTCGTTCTGTTTACATTTATAATTTAATTTGTATGTGTACGAACGGACTTAAAGTTTGATTGTCCAGGAATCCAGGACTTGATATCCTGGCAGTCAGACCAGTATTCCTAAGGAACATAAATCCTAGGACTTGCATTCCTAGGTATATTAGACCTAGGACCTGCATTCCTAGGAGACTAAGTCCGGCCAGACAACTCTTCCTACGGACTTGCATTCCGTTTACACCGGTATTCTTTTGTCCAGCTCCTACGAGTACGTACTGGGCCATTATTTGTTTTATTTGTGTTCGGGTACATTGTTATTATTAGTCAATGCACCCTACGTTAACAGTGATGTAATTAAAGGGACACACCCTAGTTACGGCTAGTTGTTAACCATTACGGCGTTGTTTTTCGCTATTAAACCCATTTTTTTCACAAATAAAATTGCACTTTACTTACCGTTTATTATTTAGAATATACATTTCCATTCACCTGAAGTGTTTTTTGGTAATCCTGGTAATCCTGGTGTTTGTAATACCACAAAATGCATTTTTCGTATTTCTGAAAAAAAGCCGCACGTTTGAGAAAAAACCGTTGAGCAGACAAGGTCTAATCTAATTAATATGAGTGGTATATTGTTGTTGAACATAATTATTTGTTTAGGTTGTACTTATTGGTTTCTAGCATCAATAATGATAACATCAGTTATATCAAGACATTCTAAGTTGGGAATAGATGTATAAAATTTTACATATTTTCATGCTGATATTGGGATTCAACTAATGTGGTGCCACTTACATCATAGTAATTGCAACAACTATTTCTTAATGAATACGAAAATAATACGTTGACGGACAAAATAGATATATTCAAAATAGCATATCTGTACTCGGGAAGTGAAACGAAAGTTCCCGAGAATCACTGTTAAATCTTTCATCTGCATAAGGAATTCCATTCTCCAGGATCATACTCTCTTCCTACGTTGTCCAGATGAGGACTGCTACTACCGAAGTACCATGTCTGATTTGACAAACCTGGAGAAACATAGTTCGAAGGACATTTACACTAGTAATGACACTAACTCATAAACCATAGTCTGAAGAATGATGGTACCGGATGTGTGTGAAAGACGAGCATATCCTGACTCACCGGTGGCACCCGTCGTGAACGGTGTCTTACACTTGGCAAGTATATCGTTATCATCAGTGATGAAAAATATATGCACACTATATTGACCATTTTGTAAAAGTTCAAACTAGACCATAAAATCAGATATCATTACAATCAGTAATGTATTATATCGAGAAATAGCATCTAAATATCTACCAAATTAAGGGTTCTTCATAGAGGATAATAAAAGGTGTTACAAGCTATTATCAAAACTATTTTCCCAGACATGAGTGATATCTGTGGTATCTGGGGATGTTTCCGTGTATGTTTTTTTTTATCCTGTTTAGGCTGAATGAGAAATTGCACTCGGCAAGCCTCGAGGAATTTTCCATTCACACCGTCACAGGATAGCCAATATTCTACGTCATTAACTCGGTATTCTCTATGGAAATGCATGTTTCTAAAAACGGATCAAAGAAGTTTGTTTTGTTTAACGACACCACTTGAGCACATTGATTAACCAATCATCAACTATTGGATGTCAAACATTTCATCAGAGAAAACCCGCTACATCTTTCCTAATGCAGAAATGTATCTTTTATATGCACTTTCCTACAGACAGGATAGCACATACCACGGCTTTTGATATACCAGTCGTACGGACCAAAGAAACTACACACAACCATCACTCCACATTTCTACACCTGGCGTAAATCAAATATGGAAAAGAAAGGGATCTTTGTATAACGATACCTTAGTACATATTAAAGACACAGACGTGCAACTATTTTTAAATCGGAATCGTGGTCGTTTTTAACCCAATCGCTTTTAATGAATGAAATTAGTATGGTTGTGGAAAAAGTTAACGATTTAGTTTTGGTAACAATTTTACTACTTGTGCATATTTGTAGAAATGCAACATGATTACTGGACAATGTATTTACAGACCATGTATAGAATTTTTTTTTTTTTTTAAAGTTTATTAAATATCAGTAATTTAAAAGATCGGTCTCATGTACTAGTCACAACAAGTTACGGTCCAGTATAAAATTTTACTATACTTTAAAAACAAACACCAAACAAACCATCAACGGTGGTGATAGATAATGAAAAGTAGGTTACAGACTTGAATAAAGCATTTCAGATTGTAGGTTGCTTAGTTGCCGCGTATGGCAAATACGTAAAAACATCCAAGATTTTGTTTGTTACTAAACCGGCACCTGTCTGGAAACTGCATGGTGCACGTGAAACTCCTTTTTTATGTTAACACGTTTCATGTTTAAATTTCGTTGCAATCTGGCTTCGGATGGCCATGCTACCAATTCACTGAGCATTCTGGACTGGTCAAGCCCTGCCATGTCTGAATGATAGTATACCCATGAAACAAGTAGCGATATGCTGCGCGATTCCGTCATTCATTAACTGCCAAAGCGTTTCCATAACACTGGCACAGCGATTGGGCAACCCATCTCAGTATCGAGGTACAAGAAAAATGAGAATTTTCAAATATTGGATAAAATTACGTAACACTACAAATTGTATGAAGAAATGGCACCATATAATGATATTTGGTTTATGAACATTAAGCAGGAACAATATTCTACATTATAATCAAAGAAAGGATATTAGATAGTTTTAAAGGGACATTTCTGAGTTTGCTGCATTATAAGATGTTTCTGACTAATAAAATAATTCTACGATTAAACTTACATATTAAATATATTTTCTTGTTTAGAATATCAATGTCTGTATATTCAATGTGTTTCTGGTCGTCTTAATATTTGGAAACAGAATGAAATTTAACCTAGTACAAATATTAGAACGATCAGACACACATTTAATATACAGCCACTAATATTGTATACAGAAAAATATATTTGATATGTAATTACAATCGTTAAAAAGTCTGTTAGTTGATAACATCTTAAACATTGCAGCAAACTCATGAATGTCCTCATAAAATATTAGTGGCTGTATATTAAACGTGTTTCTTATCGTTTTAATATTTGTACTAGGTTAAATTTCATTTTATTTCTTCTTTTTTTTGTACGGACGAAATTATTTGAAGACAAAATCCAGTTTGGGCTTTTTACAAATAGCCGTTATATCGCTCATACGTTTACAAATGTTTGGCATCTATTTCACACAGAACGTTATATCATTACGGAACATCATTTTAAGGACATAAGAAACCGAAATATGTGTACTTCAAAATATATTTGTTGTACTGTAATAGTAATAAGAACTGTGGTTTGGTCGTAGATTTACGTGCAAAACTTGGATTACGAGGTTTTGTGAAATTGGGCCCAGTATACTAAGAGAAAGAAATAACCATAAAGAGGAAAAACTCGCCATACCAATAAACAACTCTTACCAAGAAATCACTCAGTACAGATTGTGGGAATGTATCAACAAGAAGATAAACATTATTATAAAGCGAATTGAAACCTAACACCTAAACTCCATACATCAAAGCTTTCTCTTTTCTATTACTATTTTTATTTCAATTATAGAAGTGTACACTGATTAAAATTCTCAACGTATAAAAATTAGGAAATGTTCTCATAAACGATGTATAATTAAAACAAAGTTATATCGTTCTGCATTGGTTTATTTACAGAACTCTGTACACGGAAAGAACTCCTTCTACTCCAGCTATAAAGTCGGGAAATTTTCTCTTCATTTCCAGTTTCCATTTTCCTTCCTCTGCGAGTTTCTCAAAGAGAGGCAGCGCCTTGTCTCGGTATTCGTCAACCTTTTCAGAGTGTTCCGCTCGTGTTACGTTCACAAACACGCCACCTGCAAATAGATACTAGTAGATCAAAATACTACACTAATGGGACTATTGTCCACCGCCCATATATGCACCATTTGTTATCGAATGTATATTCTATTTAATTTTTCGATTTACCATAGTTTGACGCCCAATAGCCGATGTACTTTTCCTGCTGGGGTGTTGCTAAACATTCATTTATTCATTCATTCATATGTATATGTAAATCATATTTGACAAGACTTTAAATATGTTTTATTTTTGCATAGTATATTAGAAACTGGTCAGTCAAATCAGTCATTTCGCTAAGTGCCTGTGACCACCAGGCAATACGCGAAATGACTGAAAATTCCAGGCATTTCACAAAATGACTGAAAATCGTTGCCAGCCATTACGCAAAATGACTAAATTGCTATCTATAATCCCACACCACTTTATTGAAACTCAAATCAAATCATTTCAGAAGTTGTACATGAAGATGAAGTTGAATGTTACCCGAGTAGTCAGAGTAGTCAGTGTCAAATCATTAAAGTAACATATTGGTATAGAAAGGTCACTTTGATAGCAGATAGTGGAACAAAAGGCAGACATGGATACTATCAGCTGCTGCTGTTTTAGGATCTTCTAGCATTGTGAATTATGCATCTTTTGGAATTAACACTTTTCTACAAACTTCCTACTTTTTGTAAGGCCCAGTTTTAAATTTATCTTCATAGGACTCTGCCATCATGTACTGGTTGCAACAGAAGAACTTATGAGTAAACCCCATGTATGTATGTATGTATGCCCACAAATGACTGTCAGGTCAGATGTCGGGAATTAACGTGCTTATATCAATTTAATGTTCAACCACGCTCGTTTCGAGCACGATTTCTGACTAGAGCCAGAAACTGTACTTGTAACGAGAGGGGTGGGGGAGTGTTTTAAAGAAAAACGTTTTAAAAGTTAAAAACGTTTATACAAATGATTAGCTAAAAATACGTAATTGATGGTTAAATAAACTTTATTTACAAAGAAGTTAAAAGGGTTTAAACAAAGGGTTAAAAAAGGTTTCTACAAATGATTACGTAAAAGGTAGAATATTGACAATAACCTATGTCTAGTTAATCTGGTATTTATGTCGGAGGAGAGTAGAAGGGAAGGTCCGCCCCATTTTTAATTAATTTCCCTAAATCCACCACCTCCACCATAATGTAAATGTTAGGAATTGGAGATTGATTAATGATATCATTTCCATATTAACCATATCATGAGGCCGCGTAAAACTATGTGATTGGGGCTGTCACTAAACTTAAGTCAAAAGAGCCATCACCTAACGTAAACCCCAGAAACAGTTTTATAGAGATGAAAGTCATATGGTACTGTAATCACAGATTTGTATTAAAGGAGTAGAAGAAGTCACTGAAAGTAGCCCTGTCTTAATCCATTTGCTTATATAAACAAAAAGCAAGGCTAGGTTTGAGAATAAACCAGCGAACCATTACAACTAATCAGGGATGAAAAGAAGCTCCTAGGTAACAAGAAATCAATAATATAGCAGATTCTGTGGTGTTTGTTTAAGAATAAACCAGAGAAACATTAATTACCAGGACCATTTGTTAGTAATATTCAAGTGGTATTAAGCATATTTTCTATAAGATTCTTTAATCTAAAACTATAGCAAAAGTTGAATAATAATTAATATTATAAGTAGTATTTTAAATCGTGTAATCAATATACTTATCCTTGTTTGTTCTTAAAATGTGGTTTTATCAATATTTAAGACCAAAAGCCTGTATACAAGTGTCAACAATAAGACTTGAATCACTTTAGTCATTTTGCGTAATTGCTGGCCATGATTTTCAGTCATTTCGTGAAATGCCTGGAATTTTCAATCATTTCGCGTATTGACCGATTTGTTTAGGCATTACGCGTAATGACTAGTTTCACAGATTTATATATATATCACATATATACACATACATATACACATACACATACACACATATATATATATGTATTATATTTCTTAAAAATAAATGGTCACTCAGAGGCGATTTTGTAAAAAAAAAAATTTCATTCATTTCTTAAACGCTCGTAGCGAATAAGGTTGACTCGAACGGCTAGGCGACTGTCATTTCCCAAACGTCAGACTATGTACACACCTGGTTTTATTACAGACAGGAGTTCCTCGAATGCAGAATAAGGGACGTGGTTTTCTCCTATACCTCCACACATTGTTACAGCGTCATAGATACCTAGAAGATAAAAATAAGATATTATGTCACAGCGTCATAGATATCTAGAAGATATAAAATAAGATATTACGTCACAGCGTCATAGATACCTAGAAGATATAAAATAAGATATTAGTTCCATTATTACAAGACAAAATTTCGTCAAAAGATACCAAAAAGCAGTGGCTATTGGCTGTAAAACATTTGTTAATTCTGATATTATACATTTCTCCATTGAAAGCAACATAAATGTTTCTACTTACATTCCTTTTACCCAAAATTCTCGAGGAACCCACTATGCACCCAGTGACAGAGCATTACAATTTCAATGTTTAGTTATCAAAAGTGTAGAGTATAGTAAGTTGTATGTATTTATGACAATGTAAAGAACCACCACCCCTCCTGCCGAAGTATTGTAAAGAATTATATTTTATTATCCTGTATATAGCAGATCCTCGTTCTACAGTATTATCTTAAAACTACTAAGGTCACAGTAGTAATGTTAGTACGACGACAATAATAGTAAATACCTACAATACCGACTTTCTGCGATCGCCAGCCCGTCCCACGCCACAACGTAACCTACGATGGTCCGTAAATAACGGTGGGATTTTACAATAGATCCGAGGCAATGGTAATTAATCCACTGACGTAAATATCAAATGAGAATTAGATGGTGTGTACTCCGAGTCAAAACGGATCTAATATATTTATACTTAGCAAATTAAAAAAAAAAATTGTTTAGCAGTTTGGTAAATGTGCTTTAATAAAAGAGAACTCGTGATTTTAAAAATAAAATTAGACAGTAGAATAAATTGAGGTATTATTTGTCAGTATATGGTGATTGGGGGTCCATACACGAAAATCTGAAAATTGTCATTAACGTGTCTGAGCACATTGACAGTGGTAGAGTGTAGCCTCATACACTGAACGTGACCGATGTAGTGATGGTAGCGTCGTGGTGTGAGCAGGAATTCATGACATCGGACAAAACAACCTCATTTCCATCATTCATGGGAACCTGAATACTCAGCATTACAATTGACTAAATCATCACACCAGTTGTCATTCCGTTCGTGCAGCAGCATCCAGGCATTGTTTCAACAGGACAATGCACGCGAGCATTCAGCGAGACTAACGACTGGACTTCTTCCGAGGAACAATATTGAGGCACTAAAATGGCTTCCAAGGTCGCCCGACTTGTTCCCTGTTGTGCAGTATGGAATTTGTTGTGTCGTAGAGTACGAGAGAATCATGCGCATATTCACAACGTCCACAACCTGAAACATGTTTAACTAGCTGATGGATCTATCACTATTCCAGAGATCCACCATCTCGTCGGGACCATGAGCCGACGTTGTGCCGCTGTCAAAATGCAATGCCAAATGTGCTCAGACACGTTACTGACGATTTATAGATTTTTGTGTATGGGCCCTCAAGCACCATTTAACGATGTGACAGTCACACATTTCATTTTGTATTGAAAATCTACAGCTACTTATACTGACAAATGACGCCTCAGTTAAATCCAGTGTCTGATTTCATGTTGTACGTCACGACTTAATTAAAGCACATTTACCAAATTGATAAACTGTTTGGGCTAAATATATATTTAAGTATAATGGCTTATTGTCTAACAACAGAAATATAGTTTATTTCCACTAATTCAGAAAAAAGGGAAATTTCAGTGTAAAAAGTGTGATGTGCTTAACACTTGAATACACATTTTATTTTGCCAAACAAATATACATTTTGTAGGCATACATACATATTTATAGATAAAATAATATAATGTGCACATTGCGGGGAATGGCAAGTAGCAACGGGTTACAATCGACAGAAGTCAATAGCAAATGGGTAATACATGCATAGCAATAATATACAGTATAATAGCATATGTCATGTATCAATGTTGTCTGTTCTATGCGTGGTAGCAGTGTTCAAATACTTACACAAATTAATTAGCGCTTTTGAATTGTCGCTGGACAGCAGTTGCGTTAATTTAAATGTTGATGGTTGATTATAATAAAAAGGTTTAACATATTTATCTCTTATGGTACCGTAGAAAGGACACACTAGAACAAAATGATATTCGTCTTCTTCTACATTCATATTGCACAGACTACAAATTATATTATTGCTGTCAATATTGTGGTATCTGCAGGTTTCTATAAAGAGATTATGGGAAAATAATCTATATTTACTCAAAATATGTTTGTATTCAGGGCAATAGGTTTCTGAAGGTAAGGTTGTAAGCAATAATTATTAACAACGAATTTGTATAACAGACATTTTGGAGAATTGCTGAATACAGCAAACATAAATTCTGTCATTCTGTTTGAATAGTGATATAAATGTATTGCAATTTACTACATTTTGATTATACCATATGTAACCGAAACCGTTAGTGAGAAGCAGGTCTCGTATTTGACTAACCCAGTTCACAGAACGTGGTTTTCTTATGCACTCGTTATATAGGGTGGTATGATACTTTCAAAATACAGTTAATAATAGTGTTTCCCCAGGATTTTTGTTCAGAGGGTTGGCAAAATAGTTTGACGTTAACTGAGCCCCCAAAGGGTGCGAAAATGCTAGGGGAGTTCGGGGGCATGCTCCCCAGTAATGTTTTTTTTTAATTTCCAGTTGTTTTTAGATGCATTATGGAATACATGAGGGTGCCATGTACACTTATAGAAGGAGATATTTTAAGATAGATTTTAATAATAATGTTTATTATTTATAATAATGTTTATTATTATTAAATATTTGCATAATGTCAGAACAATAATTTGAAAAAGAAGTATAAGTATTAGACTAAGCAAAAACAGATAATACATATCACTGAATTACTGATTGTAATTCAGTAATATCTATTTATCTGAAAGTAAAACCCAGGTCTTCTAGAATTTAAAAAAGAAATCCACTAACCATGGGATTGGTGAATTTAAGAATTAATTATCCATGATTGAATATTCATTAGCCCTACTTCTGTATGTACATTAGGGGTTCTAGAATTTAAATTACTTCCCATACTGACCAGTGGATAAAACATTTACTGGTCATGATAAAAAATTCACCTGCTAAATAAATTGTAATCACTCAGTGACTGATAAAACAAATAAAAGAAAGTGAATTTTGTTTTATATATGTACGTACATTTTTAAATTTGTGTTAATTCATCATATAATGCACTTAAAAATAAGTTCTTTCAAGTCTTGCAAATTTAATTATGTAATGTTTAAATATAATTTAAAAAACAACACAAAAATAAAAACAGACCAAACAAAAAAACAAACATTTGGAAGTTCGTAAAACAATATGGTTATGTGCAACCTATAAAAAAAACCTTATCTGACGAGATTGGTCACCGTTTACAATCAATGAAGAAAACTCGGGAATGTCCCTTTAAAACTGTCAATTTCTAAATCGGTTCGTGGTATGCCCACCTTTCTTCCGGTTTCACATTTCCATCTTTTCTGAATACTACGATTTTACTTTTATTAATATTTTCTTTTAAATTCCACTTATTTGTGTATACATGTATATATACAAAGTGTCTAACATACTCTGCAATTCAGGTGCACTTTCGGAGAACAATACTGTAGCATCGGCATACATCAGTAGAGAGAGATGAAGCATATTTAGTCGGTCGGTGGTTCTATTTCTAGATCGTTAACAAATAAAGAAAACAAGAATGGCGAAAGAGCTTCTCCCTGAATTAGACCGGATTTGTACCAGAAGGATTCAGATATATTCCCCTGATATTTCACACATGATTTTGCCAGACCATACATTGATTTTACAACATTTACAAGCTTATTATTTAAACCTAATTTATAAATGTTCAGCCACAATGCCTTATGCTCAACAGTATCAAATGCTTTACTAAAGTCAATGAAAGCACAATAGTCTTTTTTTTTACTGCCAAGCGTAATAGTTATAAGACTGTAGAGCAAAACTAGCGACAAGTGTGCTAAAACCGGGCTTAAACCCAAACTGCGCATCAGACATAATATTGTAGGTTTGTACTGACCGATTAATTAAAATAATAAACTGCTACAAGCAGGACAAATGGGGAATTCCCTATGTTTACATTCAACGGATAAAGCCGATAACTTACGCCATTGACTTGTTATTCTTTATTTATTAACCTTGGCGTCCAATTCGAAGAAAAAAGAAAGAAATGTTTTATTTAACGACGCACTCAACACATTTTATTTACGGTTATATGGCGTCAGACATGGTTACGGACCACACATATTTTGAGAGGAAACCCCCTGTCGCCACTACATGGGCTACTCTTTCCGATTAGCAGCAAGGCATCTTTTATTTGCACTTCCCACAGGCAGGATAGCACAAACCATGGCCTTTATTGAACCAGTTATGGATCACTGGTCGGTGCAAGTGGTTTACACCTACCCACTGAGCCTTGCGGGGTTTGGATCTGATTAAAAATCCCATGTCTCGACTGGGATCCGAACCCAGTACCTACTAGCCTGTAGACCGATGGCATAACCACGACCCCACCGAGGCCGGTTTGATGATTACCAATGCGTCTCATCGTGTTTGAAAATGTTTTTAAAAATGTAATTTAAACAACTGTACCTATAAAAAAAGGATACCAAGTGCAATTACGATAAAATATCTAAAACGAATTGAATACGAAGCTTAATAATGATGACACAATGTAGTGTCATTGAGTGCAAGTTAAAATTTAACGGCGTTCGATTCGTTTTGTTGTGGGGCTCCTTGACATAAAAATCGTATTCGAAAAAAAAAAAAATCATGAAATCGCCTCTGTTTATTAACTATCGGCTATTGGATATCAAACATTTGGTAATTTTGACGGTCTTAGAGAGGAAAGCCGCAAGATGTTTCCATTAGTAGCAGTGGTTACGCCATCGGATTACAGGCTGGTAAGTACAAAGTCCGCAGCCCGGTACCGGTGTAACAGCCTAAAATATACCCTCCCTGCCAAACTATACCCAGGGTTAAAGTGGGCTAGCCTGTTTTATTCTTCTAACCCTAACCCTCATTTTTTATTACTAACCTTTATACAAAATAAATAAATAAATAAATAAATAAATAATAATAATAGACGGTTTAAAAGAAAAGCAACTATTGCTTTCATAAAACTATCACAGATTAGATATTTTAGAAGATGTTTCGATATTATCTAGCTCAAAATATATAAATGAAAATGGAAAAACACACCTCTGGACATTGAAATACAGACTAGAGGTATATTCTGGGCTAGCCTGTTTTATACCCCGGTGTATATTCTGGTCTACCCTGTTTTATACCCCGGTATATATTCTGGGCTAGTCCAGTTTACACCCCGGGTATAGTTTGGCGGCGGGTAAATTGTGGGCTATTACACCGGCTCCAACCCAGACCGAGTTCTTAAGGGCTCAGTGGGTAAGTGTAAGGCCACTACACCCTCTTCTCTCTCACTAACCACTAACCAACTAACATACTGTCCTGGACAGACAGCCCAGATAGCTGAGGTGTGTGCCCAGGACAGTGCTTATAATTTATAATTGGATATATGCACGAAAATAAGTTGAAATGAATGAAAATTAAATTATCACTGAGCTACGCCCCCCCCCCCCCCCCCCCATCTCTATTGCATAATTGTGGGGGAAATATAACTTGGCACTTACGATCCTTGATTTCTAATTTATTTTCACCCAGGTATTCACAGATCAGTCGCTGATAGATGTTTTTCGTTTTCGCTAGAGCCAACATTCCCTCCGACGCATCAACAGCATCAAGGTGTGTAAATCCTGCTTTAAACAACTGAAAAACAAAGAAGAAAGCAGTATTAAAGGCGAGGTCTTACGGTAATGAATTCCACTATATTATTAGTGTACGTCTTTAGCTACCGAGAGAAATGAGTATATACCTAATTATTATACAAATAGAGCCAGTGTCATTACCTTTTACTCTCTACAACTAAACGTAGCCCAGTGGTACAGCGCTCGCCAGTGCACCACGACTGGTATATTAAAGGCCGTGGTATGTACTAAGCTGTCTGTGGGATGGTGCATATAAAAGATCACTTGCTGCTAATCGAAAAGAGTAGCCCATGAAGTGGCGACAGCGGGTTTCCCCTCTCAATATTTGTGTGGTCCTTAACCATATGTCTGACGCCATGTAACCGTAAATAACATGTGTTGAGTCCGTCGTTAAATAAAACAATTCTTTTTACAACTAAATAGTCACTTTTGCGTGAACTATATATGTAGATGTTTACAAATAAACTATGTAGATATTTACAAATAAACTATGAATATATTTACAAATAAACTATGTATATATTTACAAATAAACTATGAATATATTTACAAATAAACTATGTACATATTTACAAATAAACTATGTACATATTTACAAATTGTTGTTGAGAGGGTCAGTCTTCCGGGTTAATAATAATCAAATACAATGCCCAGTATCACTACAGAAAACTGATTAAAATTAGCTCTACTTGGTCTACCAGTAGATCTAACAGCATTGCGTGGACTCCCATGTCCAGGTGACATTTCATCTATAAATAACAATTTAAATATCGACCAATTACACTTCACCTTTTATAGCGTTATTCGGGAGCATGCACATTCTAAAAATATCGGGCGAGACTATGTAATAGGCAAACTTGTTGGTCTATTTCAACATTGAAAAAACAGGGGGAAAAGTGCAGTAATAAACTCTGGATTATATACTAGTATAAACAGATTTTATGGCTATACCTTCACTGTGGGGTTTTTTTTCGTCTTGAAACGAATTTTATATTGCAATTAGTTTCCGGCATACTTCGTAATTCACCCGAATCATTTCGTATACCCTCGGGTTCGGGTTCGGGTTCGGGTATAGTATTTACATGCTTGTTTGCCACTAGAGCTTCAAGCGTGTCTGTCCCGGGGCCGAGCTCTGGATAGCCAGAAGTCTGCTCCGGGCCAAAAATTATAGGGGCAATTTTGAATTTTACTCGAAAAAATTTAACAGGTGAATTTTAATATAATAACTTTTCTTGGTGTGGTTCTAATGGAAAACTATCTAATATAAAATATAATATATACCCTCGGCATAATCCCGAATGTTTTCAAATTCTTTTTATATCACTGGCATGATTTTGCAAGTACGGTTTTGATTGGTCGAATGAAAGGTCAACTGGACATGAGCTCTAACGGGCTGCTGTTAGATCCACATGTAATAGTGGAGCTAATTTTAATTAGATTGAGAAAACACTTTGTCAATTAGTCGGGCTGTTTTGTTTTTTTCTCTCGTGTGTAGGAATTTTAGTAGGGGATGGGGAGTCGACTGTTGCGACTGAAGTGTATAAGGGGTCAATCTTCTCGTTCAAGGCTGCGAACCCAGTACCTACCACTGGTCAATGGTTTTCTTACCTCCACTCCAGCAAGGCCAGTACCGGACGCTGCATCGAGAATCTTCGTCTGGTCTCGGTTCTCAGGAAACAACTCTTCCATAGTGCGAGCCAGCTCGTACGGTCCTTGGTAGTTGATGACACTCGCGTGCTACCAAGAAAAAATAATTGTTTCATGACGCCTCAAAACGTATGATTATTTCGACACTTTATGACAAAAGGTTTGTTTGGTATAATTAACGACACCACTAGAGCACATTGGTTTATTTTTCAAACGGCTATTGGATGTCAAACATATGTTCATTTTGACACAGTCATAGAGAGGAAACCCGCTACATGAGTCTATTAGTAGCAAGGGATCTTTTATATGCACTATCCCACAGACAGGACAGTACATGTTTGATTATACGGATTAAACTTACAAACTGAATTTCGACAGTTTACACATTTATCACCATAGGCGTACGGGCTCCCATTTTTGTAGACCGGGGGGGGGGGGGGGGGGGGGGGGAGAGAGAGGGGGCGTTGCAGGCTGGGTTTTGTCCGAATTAAACGAAAATGCCCGAATCTGGATAACAATATTCATATTAGCATTGCTACCAAACAGCTATATAGAGTTGCAAACTAATTCACATGGATATCATTACAACTAATTTTGAGGGTAGAATGATGGAAATACATGTTAAGTAGGTCTTAGTTCAGCACATTTTATCAGAATATCTGTATAATTTTTGCCCGAATTTGAGGTTTTGTCTCGTACACTTATGTCTATCAGCATCAAAGAAAAAACCTTACCGCTTCATATTCAGCTCCCGTCTTATCGTAACGTTCAATGCATTTTTTACGGCCCATTCCTTTGACTTGATAACGCGCAATAGCCTGCAAGCTTTCATTTATCTCACGTTGGCTTGATGGATTGGCACATACATTATTATCCATGGTGCGGCTGAAAATGTAACAGTAAGTCCATTGTCACAATACATACAAATTTAACAAACAATATTTATTACACAACAATATCAAGTTTGTTTCTCGATGTTTGAAAAATAAAGATTGGCTTATGAAACTAGTTTCGTAATTATAACAGGTAGATGGTTTATCATAACACCTGGACTTAATCTACCAATAAATCCTGTCTGTGGGAAGCGCAAATAAAAGATCCCTTGCTGCTTATTGGAAGAGTAGCCCATGTAGTGGCGACAGCGGGTTTCCTCTCAAAATCTGTGTGGTCCTTAACCATATGTCTAACGCAATATAACCGTAAAATAATGTGTTGAGTGCGTCGTTAAATAAAACATTTCTTTCTTTCTTTCTTAATCTACCAATAAAATATAAACAGTTGTCCTTGCCAAATGTTTTGGAAGAGGGTTTGGGGTGGGGTGGGTGAGATGGTTAAGATGGCCTTTCGTCAAGTCAAAGTGGTTAAACATGCACATTCAGGGCAAAGAGTTAAAGCGATGATGATAATGATGATAACTAGTTTAACGTGCCCATATACCACTAGGGTTTCGAACACGCCCATCCCGAGTCCGACCTCCGATAAGATCGGTGGCCTGACTCGGGATGGAGGGGTGAAAATGGGCAGAATTTTGAAAATAGCAATTAGTAAAAAAGTTAATAAATTAAAGAAAAAAAAGAAAAAGGTTACAAGCCAAAAATAAAAAAGAATTGACTGCTCGGCCGAATATTTATATAATTTGGAGCATTTTAGAAGGACAGTCCAAAATCAAATAAGAGAAAGAAGAGAGGATCGGACTATTTAATAATATTACAAAAAAGAAGTAATTTCGACATAAAATTTTGAACGCAGATCTAAACGTTTAAAGTCCGATCGATATGTCCACGCGAGTGGCCTCGTTAAGGCCGTTTGGGTGCACAGCTTAAAGGGACGAGATGGGTTGCATCCCGTCAAGAAAACCCCTAGATTGACAGTCGATAGACGTTGAAGGTGTAGTGCTGTGCTGAAATACAGATTTTGAGAAGCCGGATCCGTCTGAACGAGTAGAGTATCAGACTAGGGTATAGTCCAGTCGTCATGGGTTGGTATAGTGGTGCGGACGGGCCCGACTCCGGAGGATACGAGATGGTATCACTATAAAACAATGTAAAGTCTAGAAAAAGAGTAGTAGGGGCCGACCCCGCTTCCTATTTCTTCTCTGGTCAATCTTCCAGTGCTGCTAGGACAGGCTCGGACATGTAGAGACTAAACGCGAACAACCGTGGCGTTCTGCAGAATATCCGTCATACGAGTCACGAAAAAACATAGTCAGACGGAGAAAAACGTGGAGGCGGGGAATCTCGCTGAAAACGAATCCAACCTGGTGGTGCAAATTGTCAGTTCCAATGGCCGCATACATCCCAGTAGAAAACTTCATTTCGCTGACAAAAACAACGAAATGAAGGACCCCCAAGTCGAGCACACGAAAGCACGTGCAGTGTGCACAAGCGAAACAAACACATCTTACCGCGTGGAGCTCCAGACTGGGAATCAGTTAAAGCGAACTTATTTCGTCACGCACGCTTTACCAAATGATTTCGTCACGCCTTTCATGCCGTATATACGAAACGATTGCGTAAACGTTGTTAAAATTCGTTCAGTAACATGTACTTAATATCAATGTTTCAGTAATCGAATATTGGTTCGATGATTACCCTACACGACAAAGAGGCGCACTTAAAGTTGAAGGCTCATATTGACTGTATGCGCCATATACACAACATACCGTACGACTATTTCATTACGGCTGGCTGCGTGCGCTTTGAAGAAGTTTGTTTTGTTTTACAACACCGCTAGAGCATATTGATTTATTAATCATCGGCTATTGGATGTCAAACATATTGTCATTTTGACAGTCGTAGAGATGAAAACCGCTACATTTTACCATTAGTAGCAAGGGATCTTTTATAAGCTCCATCCCACAGACAGGATAGCACATACCACGGTCTTTGATATACCAGTCGTGGTGCACTGGCTAGAGCGAGAAATAGCCCAACAGGCCCACCGATGGGGATCGATCCTAGACCGATCGCGCATCAAGCGAGCGTTTTACCACTGGGCTACATGCGCATGCATCCAGTGTGGACGCTCTCATTGAAACTAATGTAGTTTTAACCAGGACCGCACGCACGCGCCGCATCCAGTCTATTATGATGAGCCTTAAGACTTCATTCCCCCAAGTTGCTGCGGTATTATTGTTTGTACTGAGGAACATTAATTAGGGATCTGTAGGTATGTAATTTTTCATTAAATATGGTAAACAAATATAGATATATGTAAATAAAAAATTTAAAATGCTCCTTTGTAAGGTGTCGACGTTGTGGCACGTTATTAAACTTATTGATTTAAACAGCAATTTACAGCGAACAAAATGACAAGAATTAGTAGGCACCAATGTATTTGGCAGTTTTCATATAAAATTTATGCAAGATTTAGCTTAGTCGGTCGAGTGCTCGCCTTAGGGGCTTGCGTCGCAGGATCGAACTACCTCGGTGATTCCATTCAAGTTATTGGAGTTTTTTTCTCGTTCCAACCATTGCACCACATCTGAGGTCATTGTATGTGTTTTTCTGTCTGTGGGAAATTGTATTTAAAAGATCCTTTGGTTTAAACAATATTTATTAGCAAATCAAATTTGGGATTGGCCAACAGGCAAGTGCCTATATTAAGGCCTCTCCCTACATTTAACAAATATACATGTTATACATCAAGATGGCTAGAACAATATTACAATAAAGATAACACGGATAGTTGGGGGAATAGACGAGAGGAGTGTGTAGAAGAACAAAGAATAAATAGCAAACAATTAGAATGGTTAAATGGTTAAATGATCTCGAAACGCTTACTATTAATAAGAAAATTTCTGAACAGATTTAAATATTGAGATATTTTCTTGAACACTTAAATTTGAATCTCCAAATAGCAAAGTATGACACTTGAGATTATAATAGTTCAGAAAATGGGTATTGCGAGCTGCAACATATATTGGGCAAAAACATAGAAAATGTTCTGCATCTTCAACTGGATGGCCACAAATACAAGAAGGGGTATCTGTCACTTGTACAAAAGATCCTTTGCTGCTAATGAATTTGTTTTGCGGGCTTCCTCTGGTGACTACGTGTCAGAATTAACAAATGTTTACATCCAATAGCAGCTGATTAAATAATTAATGTGCTCTTGTGGTGTCGTTAAACGTAAACATAAACTTAACTTTTTTCATAAATGTACGAACAAAATTCACCGTGTGCGAGCTTTTTTCGCGTGTCACGGGCTAAAATTTAGCTTTATACATTTATGAACTTCGTCCAAATAAACTTTTGCCTTCATTTAAATAAACTAGTAATTTATAACACAACATTGATGTCTTATTTTCTATAGCATACTAGTGACTGTCTTATTAATGTTACTATTTGACCTGACCCAAGAGGCAAGCAAGCATAATCAAACTCGTATATTATGCAGATTATTTTCCATAATTTTAGACTCGAGCTACCATTCAAATTTATATAAACGATAGACCTTACCGTGATAAACAGTACACGAACTCCTAACGATCTGTTGTTTTGAATGGTACGTATTATCGCAGTCCGAATGTTTTTCTCACCGAATTGATCAAGGTGGCGTTTCGTCAGGCGTTTATGGCCTGGACCGGTATGACCACAATTCATCTATGCCAAAGCCAGTCATTCCATTGTTTAATTGGAGTCACGCTTGATAACCGAGGAACCGTTACGTAACGAGTATCAATGAAATAGCTTGTGTTCTTAACCCGTGTCACAAATGCCCATTGGGGTATCGCTGTTTTAGTATTTTCATTTTAGTTCTGGCATTACATAACAAGGATTAGAAATACATTCTTTTCAAGTCGGTCGTCTGTCCTCTTTTTGTTATATTTAAATGATTTAGACAATTACTTAAAAACTTGGGGAAAGTTAAGAAGAAAACATTAATAAAATAATACGTCCTAATGGTATTAACAGTAATAACAATAACATATATCTCTCTGTCTGGTAACCGGTCAAAACCCCTCCGGTCAAAACCCCTTAGTCAAAACCCCCTCAGTCAAAACCCCCTCCAGTCTAAACCCCCTCCAGCCAAAACCCCTTCCAGTCAAAACCCCCTATTTAGAAAATAAACCTGAGTTTCTTATAACTGTTATGTTATAAGAAATAATAAAAAATTATGCAAATAATTGATACCAAAAATTGTAACCAGGTGAATGTTTTATGATTTTAAGCGATTGCACTGCACTGTACAAAATACACACATACACTGGGTTTTAATTAAGGGTCAATACTTTAGGGCAGTTAGTGTGACTTGTTTCATGTTGAGAATACTGACCTTTGACACTGACCAGTACTCACCTACTGACTGATATGTTTAAGCCAACAGGTGACTAATGACCTTTTGAAATTCACCTGACCAGAAAGGACATGCTTTTCATTCTCTGAAATAGACGCCATCTTGAAATCTTTGAGGTTAGTTTTCTTTATCTTTTCTAATTTGCACTCTTTTTATTAACTTGCATAAAATTAAATGTAATTAATAAGCAATTAAAATTGTATACACTAAAGCAATTAAATATAATTTATTTAGATTACATATTTTAGAATTATACATATACATTAATACTAGTGTTTAATCTATGAAGTAGTTATATTTGGATTAAAATTTTATATAGGGGAATAAATGTAATAATTAGTTTATAATAAGGCGTGTAATGGCGTTATTGCGTTTATTTGATATAGATTCTTATACTAGCTTAGCTTGTACTTAACAAATAGAAGAGTACTGTGTTTTCTATATTTTAGTATATCAGATATGGACGGTGATTTATAAGTGTTTTATTTGTTTTATAGCTGCTGATATCTACATTTCCTATTGACGACCTATGTTCTGTCGCCCTATCGCCCACAGCGAAAGGTAGACTATTGATTATTGCTCAGGGTACATTCTTGTTTAAACCCGTGCAGTATTCTTAATGCACGTGCAGTTCATGTACTTGTAAACAGAAGCTTAGTTTTAATTATATCATATTGTAAATATTTATATTGTATAGCTTAACCTTAAATTGTGCTGAACTTTATGAAAAGAGATGTGGACTTTAGATTATTTATTAAACCTTTATTAATAAATATTAGATAATATATAGTGTATTTATAGCATTAATGAGTAGCATTAATTAAATTTCTTGGTATGTATATTTAGATAAATGGTATATTTTCTTTAAATATACTGCAGAGAGTTGTGTAGTTTTTATGCTTTTGTGTATGATGTTGTTATTTATGTATTTTAATATTCTTGTTATTATTTTTATAGGGTTTAAAACAACACCCTTCTTTCAAATAAAGAACCTTTACACACTGCGTCCGTCTTTATATATCAAATATATTTTTTCTGCATAAAATATTAGTGGCTGTATATTAAACATGTTTCGGATCGTTCTAGTATTTGTACTAGGTTAAATTTCATTTTATTTCCTAAACTATTATTTTTTCGTACGTACGAAATTATTTGAAGACAAAATCCAGTTTGGGCTTCTTACAAATATTAAGACGACTAAAATACATTGAATATACAGACACTGATATTCTAAACATGAAAATATATTTAATATGTAAGTTTAACCGGCACATTATACCCTCCCGGCGAGATGTAGCCCAGTGGTAAAGCGCTCGCTTGATGCGCGGTCGGTTTGGGATCGATTCCCGTCGGTAGCCCATTATGCTATTTCTCGTTCTAGCCAGTGCACCACAACTGATATATCAACGGCCGTGGTATGTGCTATCATGTCTGTGGAATGGTGCATATAAAAGATCCCTTGCTACTAACGGGAAAATATAACGTGTTTCCTCTCTAAGACTATATGTCAAAATTACCAAATCTTTGATATCCAATAGCCGATGATTGATAAATCAATGTGCTCTAGTGGTGTCGTTAAACAAAACATACTAACTATTGTACTCTTAGGGGCTCGCTAGGGGTATGGGCACTAACATGGGTGAGTGTTCGCGCTACTCCGGACTGTGCGCAAAGTCGCAGGGGTAGCTCTGGGTGTACAGAAAAAGTCGCCAAATTATCTAATAAACTTCAAAAATCGCAAAAAGTTATTTTTGAATAACAGAATATCAATTATTACATGAAATTACTTCGCCAAATTAAAATAAAATTCGCCAGATATTTCTAAAATTCGCATTTGGCAAATTTGGCGACTACCAGAGCTAGCTCTGAGTCGCCCACCCCTTTCCAAACCTTTCCTCCGAACCTTTCCTCCAAACCTTTCCTCCGAACCTTTCCTCCAAACCTTTCCTCCAGAGCTACACATGTATACATACATATGCCTTCTGATGACATTTCATGGGCAAGGTGGCGTTTCGTCACGCTTTTATGGCCTTCTGGACCGGTATGACCACAATTCATCTCAACCCAAGTTTCCTTTTTATTTCGGCTAACCGCCTCAGTGGTGTGTACGTTGGAACGAGCAAAACACAAATGGTAACATGCGGCTGCTTGGTGAATGTATGTCTATTTTTTTGGACGGGAAGGTATGTGGGCTGACAACATTCCTGAAGATATGGCTTCGGTTGTTCAAACTTTAGCTTAACCAGTGATTTACGAACATTTTCAAAATCATAGACAAACAGCTGAACATGTTTCTGATCGTTCTAATATTTGTACTAGGTTAAATTTCATCTTATTTCCTAAAATATAGTTTTTTCGTACGTACGAAATTATTTGAAGACAAAATTCAGTTTGGGCTTCTTACAAATATTAAGACGACCAGAAACACATTGAATATATAGACACTGATATTTTAAACAACAAAATATATTTAATATGCAAGTTTAATCGTAGAACTATTTTATTAGTCGGAAACAATTTACAATGCAGCAAACTCAGGAATGTCCTTTTAACGGCGGTTGGTATTTGTGCTGGTGGTTTGGGTGTGGGTGGCGGTGAGTTCCTCGGCATTTGCTGGTGCTTTAGGTCAGGTCAGGTCATAGGGCTTTACGTGCACATTCAGAACAAGCTGTTGTAGCGCACGCCTGTCCTGGGTGCAAGAGCCGGCCTCGGCCGGTTCCTCCGTCCAGGACAAGAAAGGTGGGCTGGGGGGGGGGGGCAGAGGAGGGACCGCCTGCACTGGCAGGTGCAAGGGAGCCCCAGCAGCCCGACCAAGGTCGGTAGCAGGCGGGGGTGGGGTGATGGTGTTATGGAATTTGTAATGGCGCAAAGTATTATGCCAAAGAGAAAAAGTGCGCAAATTTGGTTGAGGAAATTGGGCGCAATTTTGAACGGTCGGTCAAAAAGAAAGTTCCAGAGCTAGTATAGGTTTTGACATTAGTGAATCGAGAGTAGCTCGTTAATTAGACCTCGATGATGCTGTGGTGTCTCCCTAGGTTGCCCACAGGGCCCTTAAAAAGGGCCTGACCGCTTCTGGTCGTGGCATGACAACCCAGGGGAGACCCGTGCAATTCTGGTGCTTTAACTTCTGGTTTGGTTAACGTGGCGGTTTTATGTTGATTTTTTGGGGGTGCGGGGTGAGTGGTAGTGGTAGTGGGTGTTCGGCTGGTTAGATCTATTTGGGGTGGATCGTGGTGGGGTGGGGGATCTCGGTGAGTTGCTAGCAACTGATTCCAAGCCAACCACGTCTTCTTCTGGGCGGAAAGTTGGGGTCGGGGTGGGGGTGCCCCCCAAGGTCTAAATCTAGCCCTGGTTATAATACAGTAATAACCAACTGAGAGAATAAACTAACAAAAAAACCCACTATTTGTACTTGCCTACTCCAGAGTTCGATGACTGCTCCAAGATGTTATCGTTGAGTGATAACCTGAGTTATAGCCAGTCCTAGTTGTAGGGTGTTACGTGCCTATTCAGAGAAAGCTGTTGCAGCACACGGCTGTCATACAGTCACACATTTGCTTTGTTTGCATCATGGCTGCACATTGATTAATTCATAATCAGCTCGGGTTCCGGTTCGGGTATAGTATTTCAAGATTTTCAATATTTCAAGATTTATTAAACAACACTCAGACATATTACAATGTGTAACAAGAGGACATTTTCAAATACATAATTAACATACATGACAAGAACAGGCGTCAACATTGAAGTATCTATAATTAACAGAACACAAGATATGCAAACAAAATAGCTAAAATATGCGGAGAAACGTCAGTTCACAAGACAAGATAATCTTTTAATAAATATAGCTAGGTTTTTTAATAATGGTGCATTACAGCATACCTTTCATTTTAAAAACACTAGGATTAATTCTATAATATTGTTTTATATATTTTCTTCTAATATTTTCAATATTATCATTTTTACAACTAAATAAATAATGGTATTCCTCTAATATCGGTATTACAAAGTTTGCATATTCTATTTTCTCTAGGAACGTTAAACCATCTGCCAGTTTCGATTGGTAATCTTAAACTTGACGTACGCAATTTAGTTATCCAGCATCTATTTTGGTATGATAATCTCGACAAATAGGTTTCGAAATAAAATTCTGTTTTAAATGTATAAAATTGACCCCTAGAAGAGTTTGTAATTTCCGAGAACCACTGTTGTATAAATTGATCACAGAGGTTTTGTGACACCATTCGTAACTTTACTTGTATTTCTAAAGGGAACCTTCCTAATTCTCCATATACCATAAAATTTGGGGTACTTTTTTTTACCTTCAAAATCCGTTTGCAAAACTGGAGATGAATTTTTTCTATTATTTGTAAATTTTCATAACCCCAAATTTCTGATCCATATAACAAAATCGGTTCAACCATTGAATCAAAAAGTTTTAATTGTATATGAACTGGTATGCTATTGTTCCGTATTTTTTTTGTATATGGCAAAAAGTGCTTTTTGAGCTTGGTCTACAAGATGTTGCTTTGCATTAGAAAAATTCCCATTATATTTAAAACAAATTCCTAAATAGCAGTAATAATCAACAGTTTCCAATCGTTCATCTTGCAGCATAAATTTAACATTAGACCTCGACTTCCTCTTGCTAAAAATCACAACTTTTGTTTTATTCACATTAATGCTAAGATTCCAAGAGTTACAATAGTCATCAAATATATCTAAAGCATGTTGCATACCTTCAGGAGTTTACATGCTTATATGCCATTAGAGCTTCAAGCATGTCTGTCCCGGGGCCGAGCTCTGGATAGCCAGAAGTCTGCTCCGGGCTAGAAATTTAAAGGGGCAATTTTGATAATTACTCAAAAAATTAAAATAAATAAAGGGACAAATTTAAACAATAATAAATTTTGTTTGGTGTAGTTCTAAATATATAATTTACTAAAATATACCAAAAAAATAAAATAACCACCGCACATTTAATTTAAACACCACATTTTTGAACGGGCTATTCCAAAAAATAAAATATTAATAATACTTAATATTTCAACTTAAGCCCTGACTGGGGGAAAAGGGGCAAATTAGAAATTGGGCAAAGGCCACAGGAAGTTGATTATTAGATTCTATCATTGGCAGTTTTAATAGAGGGGTGCCGAGCATATCGGTAACTAGGGCGTGACCGAAAAAGGGGGAGGGAGCACGAAAGTGGGGGGGGGGGGGGCAAGCCCCAAGACGATCCTAACTCACCCTACGGCCTAAACCGCCTACGCCTAAGCGCCATAACCCTACATTTCTGGTGGAATATACCCATCTCTCCCCCCCCCCCCACCACCATTTCGCCAACCACCCCCCAGTCAGTCCAGCCGTCGTGCCCTCCAGTTCATAATCAGCTATTGGATGTCAAACATTTGGTATTCTGACACGTATTGTCCATGAGCCGGCCAAAAATTGTTAGGTCTGACTACCAAATCGAGGGACTAAACGCCACTATGATTTTCAGTTAGCCTGATGTCTGAACTGTATGAAAATATGTGATGGACATTTCCGAAGCCCAGCTAAATATGAAAATGGTGGGCATGTAATGGCGGTAATTTTGTTTATAAATTAGCATTTATCAGATATTGTCCTCTTCTTCAAAAATGGCTGTGGTTAGGCAAAATAAGTTGATTGAATATTCCCCAGTATTGCATTCTGAATATTATAATGTATATTTTATAGCAATGTTATATATTTAAAAATATTGCAGCAAATACGAAGGAACAGAATACAAACTAGTAACTTTTTTTATATACTGATTGCAAAAGAAAATTTGTATATAAAAAAAGTAAATAAAATACAATGTTTAGGTTTTTTAAATCAGTGTAGCCCATAGTGTTTCATGAAATAAAATTCACATGGGCATGGATAATGTTATCGCCAATAGCTGCCAGACTTATCCAAAACTCACTGATATACGGGGTAGGAAAATCACATTTAAGTTTTTAGTCGCTTGTATTCTTTCTATGATAATGAAAATTTGCAAGAAGTTATAAAAGTAATTACCCTTTACTGTTGTCTACAGGCAAAATTCATGTGATATGCAATGATGATCAAATCCAAGATGGCATCCATTTGTGGCTGGAAAACTAAAATATTGTTTACTGGTTGGCTCAAGTAATTCTAAATCATCATTTAAAAAACAACAGCTCGTAATACAATATTATTAATCTCTATTACAAATCCTAACAATCTGGTCTGAATATTTTGCATAATTAGATCTGTAGTGACATGGGTTCAAATCCGTATGATGACGACATGCTCTCACATTGTTATGCACCAATTATAGAGGGCTAACACATTTTAATTTTCAGTCACTTCTGGTCTTCCTATGGTGATGAACATTGGCGAACAATTACAAAAATGATTACCCTTTTGTAAGTACTTCAGGCAGTTTCGTGTGAAATGATGTCCGGATGAATTACAAGATGACATCCATTTTGGCATGCAACATGTACGCCATTTTTTATTTATCAGGATGGCTTTACCATATCGGTTTCAACCACAGACATCAGTGAAGGGTATTCACTTCTTGCCAAATTTCAATGTGACTAATATTTAGCACTTTATAACTGCAGATGCATGAATGAAAAAGTTCAAAACAATTAGTCAAATCGTATCATCAAGTGAATTTGAACCCTAAAACATGCATACCAAATTGTTAGGATCTGTAATAGAGATAAATAACATTTTATTACAAGCATGTTAAAATGGATGTCATCTTGTAATTCAACCGGACATCATTTCACACGAAACATCATGAGGCTGGAAAAAAATGAAACAATAGTCAGCTCATTGAAAACAACTTACACAGTTTGTAATGGAATCTTGTTTATCTCTATTCTGAATTTCGTTTCGCAAATTAGATCTATAGTGACATAAGTTCGAATCCATGTTTTTACATTGATTTTTAACCTTTTCATGCACCTTGAAGATCAGCTAAAACAATTTTGACGAATCACTGTTTGGCAACCTACATAAGTCTCTGAACGCTTAATTCCATGGATGAAATTGGTACACAGGTTCGTACAAGATTGGTTGCGACTAAAATTACTTCAGATATTGTATTGTACTATATTGTCAACAGTTCATTAATACCTGCGTGCATTAGACTCCGTTTGAAATGTGTATGCTGTTGTTTTGTGCCGATGAACCTCTGGTTCAAGGCTTAAATAAAGAATTGAATTGAATTGACTTCGGATTTTACATGTACATCTACAATGTAATGTTCTTGTCCACTATTGTTAGTACAAATATAGACCAAACATTCATCCAGTGAGGATCAATAACTTTGGGAGTCCAGTTTCCAAATGGTTTGTAGCACTACTCGGGTACTATGGATATGCTTGGTAGGTACCATCGAAGGTATTTGTTATGATTGCAAGATGTTTAACAGTGCATTCAATCATTGGCAATTAATGATTGTAAAAGCGATCTGTCCTCAGAAGAAAGAAAGAAAGAAATGTTTTTATTTAACGACGCACTCAACACATTTTATTTACGGTTATATGGCGTCAGACATATGGTTAAGGACCACACAGATTTTGAGAGGAAACCCGCTGTCGCCACTACATGGGCAACTCTTTCCGATTAGCAGCAAGGGATCTTTTATTTGCACTTCCCACAGGCAGGATAGCACAAACCATGGCCTTTGTTGAACCAGTTATGGATCACTGATCGGTGCAAATGATCACTGGTCAGTGCAAGTGGTTTACACCTACCCATTGAGCCTCGCGGAGCACTCACTCAGGGTTTGGAGTCGGTATCTGGATTAAAAATACCATGCCTCGACTGGGATCCGAACCCAGTACCTACCAGCCGGTAGACCGATGGCCTAACCACGACGCCACCGAGGCCGGTATAGAGTCCATATCTTACCATTTTCATATCCGAACAGCCAAACCAAATACAGGTATACCGTATGTCCACAGAGTGTCTTGGGTATCGGCGTTGCATGCATGTAGGATTTATAAGCTGTCTCCTGAATTAAGCTGTCAGTAGTATATTTTGTACGTAGCGGGGACAACAATGGAAATACAATGGAGTCGCCTCCAATACAATGGATATGCACCTCCGGAACAATGGGTCCCCAATCCGGAACAATGGATGTGCACCTATTGTCTTTCCGGTTCAGTGGAGCGTATAATTAGTTTTTCCGGTTCAGTGGAGCGGATAATGGGGTTTTCCGGTTCAGTGGAGCATATAATGGATTTTTTAACAAAAGAAGTGCACCTATTGTGTTGAGAGGATGACTGGCAATTTTTGAAATTTTGGCTGGAAGAATAACTTTTGGCTGGAAAACAACGCCTTCTATTGAAAGAGGGTTTTAACAGGTATTTTTAAACGCCGTTGTGACGAGTGCGATGGGGTCGCTCCGAAAGTGCGGTGTGACGTCATCGAAGTGGGTTTTTCGCTGGATTTATTTATAAACGTGTTCCAACACGTCTTTTGTTGACGAAAACCGGTCGAAACCGGTCCCAGTCGTTTTAGCCAATCGCAATCGCGCAGTTCAACGAACGCGTTTGAATGTAGCCTACCTTATCGGTTTTATTCCACCCAGCAGCTAGTATAAAGCTTCCTCTTGCATATAGTAATCTTCATTTGAGTAAATGCATTCGAGATGAGCAAACAGTATTCGTGGATCATTGTGGCACACCTACGACGTGAACCAGAGAGAGTGATATCGGAGGATTCCCAGTGGTATAAAAGCAAGTCTGAAGCTGTCGACTCACTCAAACGTGTTATAGCTCGTGGTGTTGACATTCCAGATTGTCGGGGAGGACCGTACTATTTTATAGTAAGTCGATCTGCGTACGTTGTAAATTATCACAGACTTGATTAACGAAACTGTGAGTTATTTTTCCCTTCTTAAAGATGGAACTATAAAACGAAGACGGCTGTATTGATTCAAGCATCACTCAAACAGGCCAAGGTGTTGATAGAAACGTCACCTGAATAAAATCCATGATGGGGTCAACATCATGCCCTGAGTGTGGGGACACTTTTTCCAGATATGACAATATGCAAAGGCACCGGAGACAGATGCATCGACCAAACACCCTCCCTCCTCCTCCTCCTCAATTCTCCCCATATACTCCACCTCCTCCTCCTCCTCCTCCTCCTCCTCCTCAAAGGCCAGTGATACAATCAGCAACCGTGGGATTACAAGCTGAACAATACGGAGAGTCTTTCAAATTTACTATACCATCTAATGCTGTTTTAGTGGGTCCGAGTGGATGTGGGAAAACTATGTTTATGTACCAAATACTCCAGAAAGGACTCATCAAACCTAAACCTAACAACATCGTTTGGTGTTACACTGAGTGGCAGCCACTTTACGATGCTATTCGTGAAACAATGCCCCAAGTCCAGTTTGTGAAAGGTATCCCCTACAACCTACATGACGACAACTTCTTTGATGCACGCAACAACAATGTTTTAATTCTGGATGATCACATAACCGAGGCCAAAGATGATAAACGTATTTCTCAGTTATTTACAAGAACTTCGCATCTCAAGAATGTAGCTAACTTCCTGCTGTTACAAAACCTGTTTCCAAGAGGCAAGGAGTCACGTGATGTTGCTCTCAACTCTCACTACGTGACCTTGTTTAATTCGCCCATTGATAGACATCAAGTAAACTTGTTTGCGAGAAGAATCTATCCAAATAACAGTAATCGTTTTATGTCGGTTTATGAGACTGCTGTTCAGAGACCTTATGGGAATCTTACTATAGACTTGCGACCATCAACTCACGAGAATGAGAGACTTAAACCCAATGTTTTAGATTGCCTATCAGAAATACAACGAATGCAGCCCACTCCACCTACACACCATGAAAATAGTTATAACAATAATGCTTTAAATAACGTGTCGTCGCCGCCCGATTGTCAGATATATTCAGACACCCGACCCGTGGATACTGTTGATCCTGTGGATTCTGAAACCAAAAGCAATTTGGAAGTGGAATATACAGCCGAAGACGAGAGCGAATCCAATGACGAAGCAGATCCCTTTGTTATGGCTACTGCTTGTACCGACTGCGGCGTTTTATTTGGCAATATGACGGATCTACAACGCCATATTAAAACATGGTGCCCAGAGAACGGATGTATGCCCTCCAGAAAACGCGCTAAGATTGATGAAGAAGATGCCTACAATCATGACATTTTTGACACGCAGAAAGGAGGAGAAAAGCGCATGTATGATAAAAGAGAACAAGAACTGACTGTAGAATGGCAGAATGTTGGCTTACAGCGAGTATGGGGTCGTGTTCGGATCATGCATATAGAAGACATGAAAAGCAGACGTAAGAAATATCTACAACAAGGGAAGACACAAGAGTGGATAGACAGAAAACTGCAGCGACTGTGGGAAAACGAATTGCTCAAAACACTAAGTATTGTTATTCAATTTACAAAGTATTTTTCAGAAGCACCTTTATTTCGATCTATATTGGATAGTTTAAACAAAACTGACCCTCACACAGATCAAATGCTAATAAAGGACAAAATCAAGCTACTGCTGAATCCCATCATGAAAGAAATAATACCGTATGTAGACCTGACGGAAGAAAGTGAATCGGAATCTGATCATTCAGATGTTTCTGAAATGAGTGAGCAGGAATAGAATACTTAAGTTTAAGCAATACATTTTTATGTTCACATTTGCATTGAGCATAGATCAGATCGGACATTAAAACCCCCAAACTTATCAGTATGACTGTGAAGAGGAAGCGATCAAACCTGATTCACATAATCAAATCACATCCAATCACGATGAAAAGTGAACAGAAGAAACCAGTCGTTTTGTTTGTGAAAAGACGGGCAGACCTTGGACCACCTGGGAAGAAATTACTTCCAAAATACTAACACAATATGAACGTTTGTTGATGTACATGATCAAATGTAACATGTCTTTTGTGCTGTTTTTACAAATGCTCTGCAATAAATAATACGTACTACTTAAATGCATTTTTTGTGAATTCTGTTATCGAGTGCAGATTCTTAAACCTGAGTACACCTATAGCAAACGTTCAACCAATTGCGAGGGTCCCCTCCCGTTTAAAAAAAAAGAAGAAAGTTCAGGGTTATATTTTCAAGTACCATGATTTTCATTTTTTTTAAATAATAATAATAATAATTATTATTTTAGTATTCTCTACACGTTATGTGATACAGACGTTCTTAGTAACTCCGATTTCTCTGTAAACAAAATTGTAATCAGAACAGAAACTACCCACTCACTAGGGAAATGTACTTTACGTTTCTAGGTTAACACTTTCTAAATGTATTTTCTTTCCTTTAGAGTATAAAACATCAGTCGAACAGAAATATAGCAAATAGCCACGCACGGTAGACTAAACTGAATACGTTTTAGTGTTAAGTATGACCTAAAAATTCCGTGAGCAATGTGACAAACTTAATGATACAACAGTTTTCTCTTACCAAACGCTACAAACATTTGGACAATGTATTATTTCCCTCGAGGATTTTTTTTTTTGACCCTCCACTGCATTCATTTAAAGGTATTTTGCTCTGTTCAGAAATGTATTGCGAGTTATGGTCTGTAATGTGTCAAAAGACTATAATTTAGTCATTAATTTGTTTTATATAGGCAACCATTCCTAATACACTTTAATGTACTTTGTATTAATATATAAAAATCACTAATATCTATAAGTTAAAATATTCTTTAAAGTAAGCTAGTGTCACGCATTCTGAGTTTCTAGGTTACCACAAGTATTTCATCCTTTAAAAGTAAGACACAGTAAAATGCGAACAAAGTACTGTTTGTACATGAATGTAGCAAAGACTCTCGCTTGACACACTCAACAGAATAGGTTTTATGTTTGAAGTATTAGTACTGTGGTCAGTGCGTACTTGCAAAAGAAACATACTCTCCTGATTGAAATTATATTACTTAAGGTCATAGATGACACCTGTTATTTCTATAGGTAAACAATCTTTCACAGACTCCACAAAATCTGGAGTTTCTATGGTATCGCGTTAAAATAGTATCGCATGGTTGAAAATTCAGAATGTGTTTTGTATTTGGAAAGTAAGCGTTTAATCTAAAAGTACTTTGACAAAGAAATATACTCCCATCACTGAAAAAAAAAAAATATTTGAGATTCAGATATCAGCTGTGATGTCTATAGTGAATAGAAACTTAACCATGACATGGCAATTTTTAAATGTATGTTAATAGTCCACAGAACGACAAAAAAAATGTCAAGTCAGTAACGGTTTAAAGTTAAATCTCATTGGTCAATAGTAACCTGTCAATAATTTTGAAGTTGTTAGTTATTGTTAACCGTTTCCAACAAAACTGGGGAACGTAAATATTTTCACAGCATATGTCACGGGGATTCTATAATTCCCGTAATTGAATAAAACACGATTATCAAAATATCTCTCCTAACTGTATATCTATTAGATCTCTCTGTAACAGGCGGTTAAACCCTAGTATGGCTCGTCTAGGTATGATCAGAGATACGATCTTATATAAAGTATATATTATTATAGCACGTTAGTTCTCTAGAAACACAACAAAAACACAATACACTTTGGAATCTCTATTAATCTACGCTGACAAATGTACAGCCGTAGTAGTTAATTAATAACAGCAATAATAACAACCCAGAACTGATCACTTAATTAGTTAATCTCTAGGTGTCTAGTTACACAATATGCGAATCACTTCACCGTTACACAACACCCACACGTGTGATAATTGAGAAACGCTTCCAGGAGAAGTTAATTAATAAAGGAATTACAACACCATTCCTAACTGGTTAATTTTTAATTAACCCTTACTACTCGTTCAGTAACGTGTGATAATTGAGAAACGCTTCTTGGGGAACTTAATTAATAAAGGAATTACAGCTCTATTCCTAACCGGTTAATTTTTAATTAACCCTAACTACTCTTTCAGTAATCTTGTAACACAGAATTAATACTGGTACCTATCACAATAAAGACAATAACCTACAGTTTACCTAGGTCCTCTAGGATGACTGGCTAAGCTTTATATTACCAAATACTCATATAATGTTAGAACAAAAAGTCTACGATTTACTTCGTCAGATGACCGAAGACACTGTCTAAAGAATATTGGTATAATACAGTATTAAAATATTTAAAGTCACATCAATAACATCAAGGTTATACACAGAGCAGAAATAAAATATTTACCAGTCCAAACGGACTACGTTCCCGGGAAGCGTTCCTTTTTGGTTCTCCTCGATATCTCTAAAAACTAGCTATTTATTATAAAATCAGAATTCGCCTGGGGGTACAAGGCGGTACCTCCCCCTATCATCTGATATTTCCACTGCGACCAAGCGGTATTATTTCTCTCTGATCGTCAGACTTACTGACGCCATCGTCGCCAAATCACGGTTGTAAAAACCGCACTCGCAGAGGTATTACGTAACTACTCGCCACATGGCTCCGCACCTGGGCTAAGAGTGTACGGTCGCGCGGAGATATTACGTAACAAGTTGCCCAGCTAGCTAAGTGCATGTGGAACTGCACACGGCCTTCTAAAACAATTAAAATCGCCACAGGCGAAAACAAATTTAAGAGCATGTTCCGTCACAGCATAGTATATAATTTTCAGTATCTTAAACAAATAAGGATAAACTAGTATTTGCCATTCTTAATTTTAACATTAGATTGTCGTGTAGATATCCTTTCAAGAAAATTATTTGAATCACCTACTGTGCTTTATTTGGATTTTATACGGGCTTACCTAATGTTGTTTCAATTTGGATTACCTACTGTTGTTTCACTTTGGATTATATACTGTTGTTTCAATTTGGATTATATACTGTTATTTCAATTTGGATTACCTACTGTTGTTTCAATTTCGAATACATACTGTATTATGTGTTTATTACTATATCGGATTACACTCTAGTTATATCACAAATAATGACAATAAAGAAGTAACGAATTAAATTAAGCTTGCAGTGTATAAGTAATATGTATTATAAAGGTAGGAGTTACAGGGTCAGCTCTGGGTAAGAAAACAATTTTGCCAAATGATATTTAAATTAAAATTACATAAACCTTTTTCACTATTTTTAAAAACCATTTTAAATAACATTTTTAAAAGGTATTTACCAATTTAAATACATTTGTTAATGTTTTAAAAATTATTTATGAATTTAAACAAAATTTGTCAATGTTTCAAAATTTATTTTTCAATTTAAATAAAATTTGTTCATGTTTTAACAATTATTTTTCAATTTAAATTAAATTTGTTAACGTTTTAAACAAATATTTTACCAATTCACAGTTGCCAGAATTGTCTACTTTTCACTATGGTGCATTATTTTGCCGTATCCACCCATGATTACCTACTGCGGTGATTTTATATTTGGAATACCTACTCTGAATATGTCCCCAGGAAACACCCTAGTTCATGCAAATAAAAAAATTAAAGTATTTCTTACAGTGTTTTGTTAGATATATAAAGAGGTATAACCAGAATTACCTGTGGGTACACAATTATACTGCTATCTAGTAAACTAGTATAAGACTAATGTTTAAAAATATAACAAACCAGCGTTTTGTGACACAATCTATTTATTTCAAAACGTTTGTATAACAACACATAAAGTGGATACATGATTGTGTACAATATTTAACATATTAGTATGTGCAGGAAATACAAGGCGGGCTACAATATCTAAAATATTTACATATAAAGTTATAAACGAATACATCATTGTGTAATGTATCTTTACTAAACTGACTCACAATATCGCTCATCATCAAGTCAGTTTTACACTTTTGTAACAAGTAATACAAACAATAGAATCCACACGTTTTAGCGTTCACGGTTTGAACGGATTTGTTATTGTACACGTAAGATGAAGAATGTCTCTTTAAAAAATCTACAAACATTGGATTGTAATATTTGGGTGGTTTACCAAAACTATCGAAAAACTCTGCTTTATTATTATTATCAAAATAGAACGCCACCCAGTGATGACCAGGTAGGTGAGATGGGTCTGTGTTCACGATACAGCCCCAGGGATTTAACCGTTTCGTGCGTGGTAGTGTGTCGCTCGAGTAAACACCTACAATGCGTGAACCTAAATCTGGGTCACAGTCAATCGCACACTGAATCTGCTTTCCATTCATGATATTCTTTATTTGACATACACGTTTCGGGTCTGGTCGATTTCAATCAGGCTAGGAAATTCACCTTACACTATACAACTCGTAGTTTTTGTCAAAGCCGATTTAAACTGTACTTCTAACCGTAAATTACCACTCTTAAGCAAACTTAAATAATCAGAGTCCACGAAAACGGGTTCGAGACTGAACACAAACAGACCATTTCCAAGCTCAAATTCAGTTCTTTCGATGTAGTTTCCAGTGTCTTGACCCCATCTGCTGACTCCCTCGAACAAATTCACGTAGGCACTCACGCCGTCTGCTTCGACTGGTCGACCGGGAACACTGACGCCGTCCAGATACAACGCCACCATTTTTACAAACGAACTCTGAAAATTAAACGGGTTCTTTGTATACGACCCGCTTACGCCGTCACCGTTGACAAACCCGACAACCAGTTTGCCGGGACACTGCGACTGAAACACGCTGTCCCACACGTAGCTCTGCTGAGACGAAGGGATGCTCCTCATTTTAACTTCGGTTTTAGTGAACGGATACAAGGCGTTAGACTTTTCAAACAGCTTGTTGTGCGTTAAAATAAGTGCACTGTTCATTTTCAATTTACATATCTTATAGTAAATATCTAGAAGCTCGATCTTGTACTCCTGACCCGACTTGCCAGCCATCAAACAAAATGGGATGGAGCTCCGAAATAACTTAAGTGTCATATCCACCCCATTCACCAGATATCTTCCTATGTTAAAAATATCTTCACACAGGGGACCTTCCATGGTAACAGTTTTGCTGACAGCGATGTGTGCTCCTCGATCCGATACTCCAGAATTAGTACCAGTGATAGGATCGGTGCTTTCGATATCTGCTTGTGTCTCTCCGACGTCCTTGTAAAACAGTTGAGACTGGAGTTGCGATTGTTTATTCTCTGCTCCATAATTCAGTAAGGTTTGAATGTATGCTTTGTAGGGATAATGATTGTTCGCCGAACTCACCAGTTGACCTTGTAAATACACAGCTACTTGCGACCACAGAGCTTGCATGAATAAATTTACTGGTGCCACGTGTTCGTCCTTACCTAAAACCGTTCCATCGGAATGACTCACTTTCAGTTTAACATGTAAACGACTTCGTTTCAAATCCACGTAGTCACTTCCACTATTTGAAATTTGAAATTCTACTGGTGACGAATCTGTAATTTGACTAACAGGTCTAACATCGACGTAGTAATGTTGAAACACACTCGTTTGGTATGGGGGCATAGTAAACAGATCCAAAGCACTGGGTAAACCTTCCACAAAGTCTTTGTCTGTAAGGAGTGACATATTGTTTGTTGTTGTTTACGTTTATACAAATATATCTTTTTCACTAACAGCTGATTTGTACTTCGTTGCAGGAGCTCGTTTTTTCTGTACTGTCATGCGTCTGACGTTTTTGCTTCTGACAATTCGATCACCAGATTTATGTTTAATAGCCCTGGTACGTTCTTGTTCAGCCTCGGCCCTTTCTACCACATCTTGTGTTTGTGACGTCACTTCTATTTTAGGTGTGTGCTTGTTGTCCACGTCACTGTTTTCATGTCTCGGAATCATTGGAATCATATAAGAAAACCACTTGTCCTTGTAATTCCCAACTCCAGATCCAACCTGCTTATTTGACTGAACAACATTCTTTGTTCGTTTATCAAAATATTTTAACCATTTATTAACATCAGGAACGTAAAGTTTTCGATCCATGTTAATTTACTCTAAAAACGGATAATGTCGTAATAGTAGTGTCACACTCGTGCTCTCTTTGATAAATGAGACTGGAGTGGCGGATGCAGCCTTTATATGTATTTCAACATAGGAACTCTGTCACTACAACAGGAATGTTCCACATTGTATTAAACTCATACCGTGGCCCGTCTCGTAAATCAACACGTCTTAGTAGTGGTACAAAACTATCGCCTACTAGACTACTGTCACACAAATTACACAACACGTCCACTTGCAAATCGTTCATACTATGAAGATCAATTTCTCCAAAATTCAAATCCACAAGAGACACAATCCACACACCTTCAAAAGTTAACCTCTTGTTTAACTTTACGCGAAAGTGATATGGGTTGTTGTCAGGAAACACTGATTTAGAGTCAGTACTCTTCAATATAATATACTTCTCCATGTTTCACGCAGTTTTCAGTTCACATTCTTCTACGTACGAATCGAAGCTAGGTGGCCAGCCTAACCACCGAACCAAATAGTACACTTTCCCCTTTTCCTTCTTCTTTTTTAACACTTTTTTCGATTTTCCATAGAATGTCTTGATTTTTATTAACTTTCTGAAGTTCGGCCGTATAAAATATACCTTTCAGCACTTCGTCGTGAAAATCACGCAGTCTGTAAACTGGAATATTTTGTCGTCTACTTCTAGCATGTATTTTGAACAACTCTTCTGTCCACCTCAAGTCCTGCTCCTTAGTGAATGGTTTACGCAAATAGCTGATTCTCGTTAAATCACCCACTTTAAATACAAATTTTGCTAATGGTTTCTTTACTTTAACTTTCTTAACCATGGGTTCGACGTACAGATGACTCCAAACTTTAATTTCGTTCGCTTTATTTACATCAACCGGTGCCCACAGTCCCAGGGACGAGTGAACTGTATTGTTATAATTGTGTACTAGATCTGCTAAAACGTCTATGTATTTTTGTGTATTGTTGTAAGTCGTAAAACGCGCGATAATGCCCCGAAGCGTCCTAATACTTCTTTCTGCGAAATTACTTTTGATATCTTCATTCTGCGTGACAATCAGTTTAATGTTTTCTTTTGATAGAAACTGCTTGAATACACCTGCGAACTCTGTACCTTTGTCTGCCCGAACTTTCTTGGGTATACGTTCGTCTTTTAAAATTGTTTTGAATCCTTCTAACACCGTCTCCGGTTTCTTGTTTACAAGGGGTATGACCCACAGGTATCTCGAAAGAATGTCAATAGCTATAAGTAAGTACCTAACTCCATCGTTGACTTTTGAATGGCGGCTGACGTCCATTAAATCCATGTCAAACATCTCATCTTTTTTGTTAACCCGTACTCGGAGACGCTTGAATGAACGGTTCACTGGTTTGTGAAGACTGTACGCATCTTCGTCGTTCAACCACTGTGTTACCGCTTTTAACGTGTACGTTTGTAAACCACGTCTCTTCAGAGAGTCGTGAAACTTCTTTGGACCGTAGAAAGCTCCAGCGTCTCTCGGTTTTGTATAATATTTTTCAAGTCCTTTCTTGTTACGTTCATTCTTTTCAGTGTTAGGGTTCACTCTGGATGACATGACTGAACTAATGTATTCTGTGTCATTAATTTATACGCGCAGACGATCTTCTAAACGTAGTATTTTAAGTACTTGTTCTTTTAAAATGTTCATCCACTCTACAGTTTTAACGTTCATATTCAAATAGTCTTTGCATTGATACTGACACAAAACAAATCCTGGAGTGTTTAATAAAACTGGATCTGCATAAACAAGACGTAACCACCTGTCAGCAACTACATCTTCATTCAGTTCAACCCATGCAGTTGTGTAATAGCGTTCGAGCATATCCTCGTGATTCAGTGTTTTACAGGTATGAGTTTTCTCCTCGTCGAACATGCATCCCATACACATTTCTTTACAGAATCGCTGAACCAGTTTACACACTTCAAAAGCATAACTCAGAGTTAAAAAAATTTCCAAGCATTTTCTGTTATCAACTGTATCTACTTCATCCACAAGTATACGAGTTGGTCGTATTTTCTTGATTATTATTAGCTTGGTACTGGTAGTCAAATCGCAGAAGGATCGTTTGGCATCCATCTCACATTCAGTACGACTCATAAACCAACAAGTTGATTTTTTCACTACTGATTCATTAAAACTGCATTCTGATCGTAAAAGATATTTCCAGCTGAAGTAAAGAGCCTGTTTATTGTCGTTATAGTTCATCTTTGAACGCAATCGTTACAAATAATAAATAATTACACTTCTCTTTATGTTGTAAAATATATTCAAATGTATTGTTTAAAAAGACTGGTTGCGATTGGTTAATAATAACAAATAACAGGTTTCAACTGGTTTTCTATTCAAAAGATATTATTTCATCATTGCTAACAATAAACCTTTCAAAGCATATTTAAACAAAGGGCTTTGCACCCATAACCCTTGTCACAACAAAAACCCAACCCAACACAAAAGACTGACTCAAAATATATATAAATAACACCACTTTCAATATGTATTTAGTTCCCATTGAAAACGCGCACGTTCCCGCCAAAACATTTGAAAAAATGCCAGTCATCCTTTGAAAAAAATGACAGTCATCCACTCAGCACAATAGGTGCACTTCTTTTGTTCAAAAATCCATTATTCGCTCCACTAAACCGGAAAACCCCATTATCCGCTCCACTGAACCGGAAAAACCAATTACACGCTCCACTGAACCGGAAAGACAACCGGAAAGGTGCACATCCATTGTTCCGGATTGGGGACCCATTGTTCCGGAGGTGCATATCCATTGTATTGGAGGCGACTTCACTGTATTTCCATTGTTGTCCCCGCTACGTACAAAATATACTACTGCTGTCTTCGCTGTTACTGTCATCGGTTTACTCAAGTGCTATGCTGGAATGTTGATGCTGTCGTGTACCATGTACTTTATGTTTGAAATATTGCTCTGTTTCCTAACATTTGAGTCAACAGTTGATGACATCATGATCTTTTGTGAAATGAATTGTAAAATGCCCAGCTTGTTGTCACCTTCTTCAAATAACTTTATGAACAGATATGCTAACTGGTTAATATTTCCAGTGATACAGAACAATATCATTATTCTGCTGGTTTTTGGCATAATCTAGTGCGGAATAAAGGCAATCAGTATATCAGAATCTGCTTGTGCTTGGTTTAATGCATGACTATCTACCTTCAAGTGATCATGGCGCATATCAATGAAGTCAACATTATTAGCAATGCTATTAATGAACATCTCCCAGTTCCAATCCTTGTATTGTGTGGACGACGAGAAGGCTGACTTTATTATTGAGATGGCAATTTGATTTGGTTTGCTGTACTAATGTTCATAGTTGTGAGATGAAAATTCATGATATCTATCACATTTAATCATACACAGGGACAATTGCTGTTTAAATATGACCAGTACTAAAAATAGTGTCGGAAATAGAATTAAAATGATTTTCGTCAATTATTTCTTTCATATTAAACTGACTAGTAAATATTGTGTAAATATCTATTTAATGGTACACTGTCTAATTTAGCATTCACTTGTTTGGGCTCTCATTAATGTACAAGGTGGTGTTTATTCTTGAAATTAAAATAAAGATGTCAGTAAACAGGAGATTTGTGACCTTTATTGGAACAGACTATAACACATTTTGGTCGATATGTGTCAATTTCATTTACCATTAAACAAATTTTTAATTTAAAACTGCAAGTTAACTGATTATTTTGAACTGCAGCATAAATTATTAATTATGACCAGCATATTTAGTGAACATAAATTCAATATTAGTACATTAGAAATTTACAAAATCTTGCAACCACTTAAAGGTGCTATATCAGAAGTTATATGTGAGAATCTGTTTGTTATAAAGATTCTCCAATAAAAATGTATTTTTTACTAGTAGATAAAATTATTTCCTATAATCATTTATGGACATATAGTTAAAGGTGTAGTCTTTAAATGTTAAAGCAAAATTTAATAAAAACATGATTTGCAATAGCTATCATTGTGCAACTTTGAGATAGCACCTTTAATACCGGTATAATAGATCACAAACTCAAAATGGTTCTTGACAGTTTTGCTCAAAGGTTACTTATAAATGTCTACAAATATTTTGTTTTGGAGAGGAATAGGGGTAAACCGTCATCAGAAACGGTCCCTCACATATTGAAACAGCAATGAAATTGACACATGTTGACAAACATTTGTTATAATCTGTTCCAGTAAAGTGCACAAATCACTTGTTTACTGACATCTTTCTTTTAATTTCAAGAGTAAACACCACCTTGTGAATCAATGTAAATTAGGTAGACTATCCTTAAATAGATATTTTAAAATATTTACTTGTCTGTTTAATATGTAAGAAATAATCGACAAAAATCATTTTTATTTTATTTCCGACAGTACTATAATCTAAGATACGGTGTTTAAGAGTCGCATGTCCACCTATGTTGTGAAAAAGCCAACAATCATCAACAAGGCACATTTACTCACCAAAGGAACTCGTACCCGTTATATTCCTATGTCAACCCAACAATCATTAACAAGGCACATTTACTCACTAAGGAACTCGCACCCGTTATATTCCTATGTCAACCCAACAATCATCAACAAGGCACATTTACTAACCACAGGAACTCGCACCCGTTATATTCCTATGTCAACCCAACAATCATCAACAAGGCACATTTACTCACCAAAGGAACTCGCACCCGGTATATTCCTATGTCAACCCTTCAATCATCAAAAAGGCACATTTACTCACCAAAGGAACTCGCACCCGTTAAATTCCTATGTCAACCCTTCAATCATCAACAAGGCACATTTACTCACCAAAGGAACTCGCACCCGTTATATTCCTATGTCAACCCTTCAATCATCAACAAGGCACATTTACTCACCAAGGAACTCGCACCCGTTATATTCCTATGTCAACCCTTCAATCATCAACAAGGCACATTTACTCACCAAGGAACTCGCACCCGTTATATTCCTATGTCAACCCAACAATCATCAACAAGGCACATTTACTCAACAGAGAAACTCGCACCCGTTATATTCCTATGTCAACCCTTCAATCATCAACAAGGCACATTTACTCACCAAAGGAACTCGCACCCGTTATATTCCTATGTCAACCCTTCAATCATGAACAAGGCACATTTACTCACCTATGTCAACCCTTCACCAAGCACATCTATACTGAACAAAAAAAGAAACTTCCGATTTGTACATATAGTATTTGTTGTGTTAAAGAATTCATTGTGTAATGAAATTATATAGGTAGTATTAGCCTTGAGCTGTATTATCAGGATTCATGAATTTTATCGATTATTTTTGCACTGTTAATCGTCGACAACGTGAAATTCAATTTGCACGTGCATGCATGGTTCGACATGTCCCGTGTAGTATTCGGTCAATTTGTTTTACTTGTCTTACTGACATTGTTGTCAAGTGAACGAAATCGCTTCAAAATTTGTAAAAAAAACTAACGTTTTTTACATTGTAGCATTTTTAGTATGCCAAGAATACCCAATAATTTACGCGAACGGGCGATTGGCATGCTTGATGCTGGCATGTTGACAGAAGACGTTGCAAGGCATGTCGGGAGTTCTTGTCGAGCGATACGAAATCTTCGCGTAAGATTTCGAACGACAGGAAGCACCAACGACTTGCCACGTCGTGGACGTCCACGTGTTACAACGCGTGGTCAAGACCGCTATATCATGAACACGCATTTGCGCAATCGATTCCAAACTGCCACTGTTACTGCTGCTAACACACCTGGGCTTCATAATAACCGAATCAGTGGGCAAACTGTTCGTAATCGTCTGCGGGAGAACGGTTTTCATGCACGACGTCCTTACGTCGGATGCGTTTTAACGCAACGGCATCGTCTAAATCGTCTTAATTGGGCACGTTGGATACGGCGACGCTGGAATACCGTTCTTGTTTCGGATGAATCCAGATTTTCTTTACAACGTGGTGATGGCAGGTTGCGCGTCTACCGTAGGAGAAATGAACACTATGCTGACTGTTGTGTTCTTGAACGAGATCGTTTCGGGGGTGGGGGTTGTATCATGGTCTGGGCAGCCATTGCCCATGGTTATCGTTCACCACTAGTCGTCATTGATGGCAATTTAAATGCTCAACGTTACCGCGATGACATTCTCGCTCATCACGTCATTCCTCTGTTCCATAACAACGCCAACATCTCGATTTTTCAGCATGATAATGCCACCTCTCATACAGCTAGAGACACTGTAAATTTTCTTAGGACAAATAACATTGATTTCATTGATGACTGGCCCGCTAAAAGTCCTGATCTCAATCCCATCGAGCATGTCTGGGATAGTCTGGACAGACGATTGAGGCGTCGTCCCAACCCACCCGCTAACGTCAACGAACTTCGTCAAGCGCTCATTCAGGAATGGAACAATATTCCACAGGCAGAAATCAACACTTTAGTCAATTCTATGCGCCTGCGATGGGGTTTTTTTTTTAACTCCTACCACACTTGGTCAAAATTTCTCCCAGTTTCTGTTAACCTATGGCCATGATTTTTGCACCAAACGATGCATCATGGAACACTCTTTAAACGCATATATAACAATTATTCCCCCGGTTTGTTTTCATCAAGTTATGTTCAAGCAAAGGTAGCGGAAGTTTCTTATTTTGTTCAGTATATTTCCACACTGAAACTAGTCCTGTGCAAGCTCTGATCGATTCTAATCTAAAATGGCCTAAAATTAACTGAATGTAATAGTCAGACCACTGCTCAGTGTTGTGTTTCGTCCTGCTATAGTTTTGCGTTTATGACCTTGCAAAGTTTTTAAAAAAAAACCTTTCTTTAGATTACTTAATATACTAGCCGGCATTAATAACGCAATTTCCTTTTGTCAAAATAATATACGTTCCGGTTGGACTTCGTTGACGCTATTCGTCAATGTACATGGTACAGTGGTACACATTATTTCAGCAGCATGTAAAGGTCGACTTCCGGCCTGTTCCCAACATAAGGGGAACAACGCTAAAAACGCATTATCCGGTAAATCGCGCACACGCAACCAATTGGCGAAATAACACTTTGCACGTGCATTTCCTGATACCCGACGTGCATTTCCTGATACCCGGGCACACTCAGAACACGCGGGTGGCAATGAGTATCTCACTCCTATACGATGCCTCGGTTGAACAACGCCGATCGGAATCAAGCCATTGGCTTGTTGAATGCCGGAAACTCGCAATTGCGGGTAGCACAACGGTTCCACGTGCACCCGTCAACCATTAATCGGCTCCTCAACCGATATCAGACGACAGGGACCGTCAATGACCGCCGTCGTTCGGGCACACCACGCGTAACGACCAATAGACAGGACCGGAACATGCGGTTGCGGCACCTGTCAGGACTGAAGTGGGAACCAGGGGACGACTCATCAGCGCCCGAACTGTCCGGAGACGTCTTGCCGCAGCACGACTGCATTGCCACCGACCCTACCGTGGCCTTATCCTCCTGCACAGACATCGTCAAGCAAGACTCTTATGGGCCAGGAATCGTGGGCATTTGCGACCCAGGAGATGGCGAGATGTCATCTTCTCGGATGAATCGAGATTTAACGTGAGTGTCACGGACAGACGTCGTTGCATTTACCGCCGTCATGGAGAACGTGTCGCGCAGGCCTGTGTTCTGGAGAGGGACCGCTACGGGGGCGGCGGAGTCATGGTTTGGGGCGCCATCAATGCTGACTTCCGGTCCGAACTCGTGGTGGTACAGGGAAACCTTAATGCGCAACACTACGTCGACAACATCCTGCGGCCGGTCCTCCTCCCATTGATGAGACGGCATGGCGGAAACAGGCTCGTCTTCCAGCAAGACAACGCTCGGCCGCACACTGCCAGGCGTACACAGGCGTTTCTTCGTGCCAACCATGTCACTGTGTTGGACTGGCCAGCAGTTTCCCCGGACATGAACCCAATAGTGTCCATGTGGGACGAGCTGGGACGTCGTGTTCAAAACCAACCGAATCCACCACAGAACTTCGCTGAGCTGCAGCAGGTATTGCAGCATCACTGGGCAGCCATCCCACGACGTGTGGTGAGGCGCCTGTGCATGTCCATGCCTAGGAGGCTGCAGGCGTGCATCGCAGCACATGGAGGTCACACGAAATACTGACCCCCATGACGTTGACATCGCCAGAGACGTTATGTGCGATTCACTGTTGGCGGCTGACAGTGCCAGTCAGATGGGCCAGTGGTTGGTCTCACTGGTGGTATCAGTTTCATTTTTGTGGGATCTCGCATAATAAAATAAACCATGATCATTTCCGAGATTGCGTTTTTATTGCCACCTAGTATACTTTAGCTGTTAGTTATAACGGATGCGAGCCCACGTGGAGATACAGTGTGCATTGTAAATGACGGTTTGCGCCTTTATTTATAACAGACGATGGGAATGCAACACTTAATGAGACGTCTGGACAAGTACCCATCAAACCTTAAACGTTAATTTGACGTTAATGAGGACACATTGTTTGCTAAAATCATAATTAAAGTTGATTTCTTTGTGCTCATTCCTACAAACGCGTCTAGTACACTCGATGTAGTAAAGAATCTGCAAGCTGTTTAAGGATATGAGTGTCTTGCTATTGTGTCTGCATGTCCGTGAAATCATCAGACGAACAAAGCAAATAATAGTGGGCCTTTCCACAATTCATTAAATATGTATGTAGGGGGTTTCCTCTGATCCAATAGCCGATGGTTAATTAATCAATGTGTTCTAGTAGTGTCGTATGTATGTATTGATGTATGAATATCTATATATTGTATGTATGTCGAGGTTGATTGTTACATACATAGATATAACGCACTGGCGCAGGGGATAATTAAATCCTTTCTGGCCTCATAAATTGTCCCATGCCGTTGCTGGGTCTCGAACCTGTGGCACCGAATCGCCCGCAAATTGCAAGACTAACCACGATACGCTCTGAGCTATCGAAGCTTCCATAAAAAGGAAGTTCTTTAACTCAACCATATGCATGGGGCCTACAATCTACGCGGTCGATCCCGCTTACGTGCATGAAACAGTGGGCAGACCTGGCACTGGCTAGTATGTATTGGTTTATGAATATCTATATATTGTGTATGTATGTCGAGGTTGACTATTACATACATAGATATTAACGCACTGGCGCAGGGGATAATTAAATCCTTTCTGGCCTCACAAATTGTCCCATGCCGTTGCTGGGACTCGAACCTGTGGCACCGATTCGCCCGCAAATTGCAAGAATAACCACGATACGCTCTGAGCTATCGAAGCTTCCATAAAAAGGAAGCTCTTTTAACTCAACCATATGCATGGGGCCTACAATCTACACGGTCGATCCCGCTTACGTGCATGAAACAGTGGGCATACCTGGCACTGGCTAGTATGTATTGATGTATGAATATCTATATATTGTGTATGTATGTCGAGGTTGACTATTACATACATAGATAGTAACGCACTGGCGCAGGGGATAATTAAATCCTTTCTGGCCTCACAAATTGTCCCATGCCGTTGCTGGGACTCGAACCTGTGGCACCGAATCGCCCGCAAATTGCAAGACTAACATGGGGCCTACAATCTACGCGGTTGATCCCGCTTATGTATGTATGTATGTGTGTATGTATGTATGTATGTATGTATGTATGAATATCTATATACTGTATGTATGTCGAGGTTGACGATTATATACATAGATATTAACGCACTGGCGCAAGGGATAATTAAATCCTTACTGGCTTCATAAATTGTCCCACGCCTCTACGGGGACTCGTACCTGTGACATCGAATCGCCCGCAACTTGCAGACATGCCACGATACCATCTGAGATATTGAGGATGATCTTTAACTCAAGCATATACATGTACTTGCATGCATGTATGTATTGATGTATGTATGGCACCGAATCGCCCGCAACTTTGTAGACTTGCCACGATACCTTTTGAGCTATTGAGACATCCATAAAAAGTATGTTCTTTAACTCAACTATATGCATGGGGCCTACAAGCTACGCGGTCGATCCCGCTTACGTACATGAAACAGTGGGTAGACCTGGCACTGGCTAGTATGTATTGATGTATGAATATCTATATATTGTATGTATGTCGAGGTTGACTGTTACATACATAGATATTAACGCATTGGCGCAGGGGATAATTAAATCCTTTCTGGCCTCACAAATTTATGTATGTATGTGTCTATGTATGTATGTATGCATGCGTGTGTTTGTGTGAGTGTGTGTACGTGCGTGCTCGCGTGCATATGTACGTATGTTTTTGTTGGTATGTATGTCTGTGTTTGTACTTAGTTAATAATGTCACTAGGTAATGAAATCATGCGTTGGTCGTAGACCATATTTCACTATGCATATTATTGAAACTATCGATAGTTGAGCAAATAATTGCAATAGTTATCGATAGTTGAATTAAGTATCGATGTATTGCTATCGAGGCATTGACTATCGGAACATATCGATAGTTCGATGTATTGTTTCTCAGCCATCAGCATTAGTGAGAGAAGTTGGTGTAGGGTGTATACCACCAAATCAAATCCCATATTCGACCATAGTAACATATTTGGCTAAAACTACATGCAGCGTATCAATCGACAATTAAACGACAGGTATAAATACTACCACTCCTCACCCTTAAAATGAATTAGAAAACAATTAGGAGTCAAGCTGCTCATTTCAGGGACAACGGGTAGAGTCTATGACTACCCAAGTTCCGCAGAAAATGTTGGTCCTTTTTACAGGTACCCCATACATGTTTCAAGCACAAAGCTACTCGACACAGTGGTACTAGATGGAATAAAATTGCATACATATTTTGCCTAGATGAAACTAATTTTTTTACAACCAATACATTCACATTAATCACCAATCACAGGACTTGTGGTATTAACTGGTCTATCAAAAGTTCGGTGCACCTCCAACTTTGATCCAGCCGGAAGTTATTTAGTTTAGTCTTATCTGTAGTGGCCTTACATCTACCCACAGACTCGTTAAACTTGCTCTGTGTGGGAGCCGGTACTGGTAGCTATGTGAATCCATTGTTTACCAGCCTTAAGTCTGATGCGACAATATATCTCAATACGAATAAATATTATGTTCCGGCGTACGTGTCTTATACAATATCTCAACGGGGCATCGACTGTTGTTTGTACTCGGTGGTCGAAACAGCCCGGTCAAAGCGAATTTCTATTATTTAAAACAATATATATTTTCCGGGGGAGAATAACCCGAATCCCCTATTAACTTCACTTGACAGTCTAGACCCTGCCCTTATAAAATGTCATGCACATGCGCCAGGAGAAGAAGAAGAAGACGACCAAAAAATAGAAAGATGAAGAAGGAAGAAAAAGGAAATATAACTTCCGTTAAAATGAACTAAAAGGTCAACGATATGTAGCGTAAATATTTTATTCTGTCATTATTTTTGTTTAAAAAAAGAAAAAAAAAGAACAAGAAAAGTACACTATTTTTCATAACAATATTAAAGCAATACATTATAAAAATGAGAAGACACGTGGGGTGAATAAAACTCCCCTTTAATACTTCCATACAAATGTAAGGACAATATCAATCGCCAGTTAATTACCATTCCAGAAGCGGATCCATAATTTTGTGAGAGTAGGAGACCGTTACTTCCTGACTCAGAATACTGGCACTGAATATTAGATGAACGAAGAAAACAAAAGGTCGAATGCAAAAGACGTCCCGCCCCCATCCCCACCCCCCACTCAGACAAAAAAAAAAAAAAAAAAAAAAAAGACAGGTCGGGAGAAAGTACCGTTTCGCACCTCTCAAAATCCACCCCTGTACTCCAACCTTGTTTCGAACAAAATACTATATTTAAAAACAACAAAATTGCATAGACAGACATCAGTTTTTAAACAAATGGAATATTATAGTTATACAACAACAAAAAACAAGAGGATTATATTTTGTACATATTACTCAATAATTAGCCTGTCGGTCGCATATAAAACATAACAAACAACAAACAACCAATATGTGCGCTTCGCTTTAGTCAGATTGTATTCAGTAATTGTTACCGGGCGGAATCTTTTTTACAGAAAAATAAACAAATAAATAAAGTCGAACATTCGTTTTGTACGCTGACAGTCAGAGACGGATCTAGAATCTCGTTAAGGTGGGGGGTCACACAATTCTAAAAAAAGGCAATTCGAGTTAGTTGAATGCAAATGAGCAGAGCTCCCAAAGTGAATGAGAACTGAATGGGAGGGGGCGGGGGCATGCCCCCCCCCCCCCCCCCCCCCGGACATTTTGAAACATAGATGCCCGCAGACACGTTTTCAGGACAATATTTGGTGTATATTGTGGATGGTGAATCTAAAAAAGAAAGAAAACGTTTTTAAAAAGGTCAATAAAAAGCGCATTTCAAATGGACGAGGATGTGTTAGGAGATCCCTGTGCCCCCCCCCCCCCCCCCTCACCCTTGGATCCACCAATGTGTAACTGGTTCAAGAGGGACGTGAGCTACAATACTCCCATATTTATTTTTAAGAAACGTAATTTCAGTATTGCACAGCCTCCTACCATTTGTCAAATCTGAACCGGCCCTGATAAGGACTAATAACTGTAAAGGTAACTTGGTTGCGGTCTGGAAGTGGTTCTTTAGGTGATAGATGTAACTGAATTGTTTTTATTTATTTATTTATTTATTTATTCATTCTTTTGCAATTTTTGTAATTTATTTTATAAGCAATGAGAGGGGTAGACAGAAAATTGCACCCCCTATTCTCCATCCTTATTTGATAATTTTTAGAAATCTTAATTTAAAGGGACTACCCTGTGTTTGCTGCAGTTTAAGATGTTTTCAACTAATAAAATTTTGTAACGACTAATATTACATATTAAATATATTTTCCTTGTTTAGAAAATCAGTGTCTGTATATTCAAGACGTTTCTGTTCGTCCTAATAATATACAATATATGTTAGGAAATAAAATGAACATCTTAGAACGATCACAAACATGTTTTAATATATAGCCACTTATATCTTATTTATAAAAATATATTCAATATGTAAATACAGTCGTTAAAAATCTCTGTTGGTCGACGTCATTTTAACAACCGCCAAAAACATAGGATAGTTCCTTCTAAAGATCACGGCCGAACAAAATTCCTATCACTGGCCCGGAACCATACTGAATACAACCATGTCAATTCTGAGCAAGTTCATTTGGCAGAGCTTTAATGACGCAAAATATATAAACAGTAAACATAATAAAACAGTTAATGTTCTCAGGTTCCATGTCATTCTCGAGCAAATTCAAATCTCAGATATCAGAGATAATTTATATATACTGTAATTGTGTGTGTGTGTGTGTGTGTGTGTGTGTGTGTGTGTACGTGTGTACGTGTACGTGTGCGTGTCGTATACAGTAAGGAAATGCAGTAATACACATGCATTAATAACATGTTCTATGTTCTAATATGTTTGCAAAATATTCTTTATAGTAAAACCCTTCGTGAATATATATACATTGTATAGTAATTGTTGGTAAATAGACGTTACTTTCGTGGTTTAAATAATAAGCATCAACTTATATTACGTATGTTCTTCATTTTCTTTCAACAAAATACTGTTGACTCTATAATACATACTATTTTACGATATTATATGTTGCGATACGTGTAACGCATATTGTGTTATATCGCGTTACATTTCTCATAATATCCATACGTATTGGCTAAAAAACGACGACTCGCCGAGTGTTATATATGTACAGAAAAAAGACGAACCTTTTATTACAAATGTTAATTTTAAAATATGAAAACAATCATAACAATTAAATCAGCAATATCGCGCGTTCACACACACACACACACACACACACACACATGCACGCACGCACGCACACACACACATGCACGCACGCAGACACACATATAAACAGTCTTATGCTAGGGTCAGACTGTCAACAGTTACGACGAAGTTGGCCAACTCGATGGTTGCATTGTAATTTCCCCCCAACTCCCGATTTACGACGGGTGATTAACAACTGATGGGTTATACGATGAGAATCGAGTTGTAAGAGCGCTCAGACTAGTAACGGAACAGTCGTAGAAGTCTTGACAGCAGAAAGTTGACCAACTTTCTTATGGCAGTTGGTAGTCTGATTCTAGCATTACGGAGACGTAATTATAAAATCTGCTTAACCTATTTGCGTAAAGTTACTTTTAATGGCTATTGATTACTTATACGTACACACGTACGGAATATTAACAAGTGGAATCTGAGTGCATATATGTTGGCGAGAGGAACGTCTGACCCCATAAAATCGGTAAGAGTTCGCGGAGTTCCGCAAACCAACGACATATGTTTTTTTATGGAAACATAGCCACAGACCACAGTTATTCACGCTATATTTATGTTTATATACAACATTAGTGGATATATAGCACTTTTATTAGCATAATAGGCCCGTGGAATGTTTTTAACGCAGCTTTGCTTGCCTGGGGTAAAATATCCTGAAAAGGACAAACCCGGTTGTCAAGCTCTTTCTCCCAGGATATTAGTTAAAGACATACACTTGTACGGAGTGTACCCATTTTAAAAGTACTAAATTTGTATGGACTGAAATTACCACAAAGAAGTCTTCGTTTTCAACAAGAAGGAGCGGGACGTAGTCCAGTGATAAAGCGCTCGCTTGATGCGCGGTCAGTCTGGGATCGATCCCCGTTAGTGGGCCCATTGGGCTATATCTCTCTCCATCCAATGCACCACGACTGGTATATCAAAGGCCGTGGTATTTGCTATCCTGTCTGTTGGATGGAGCATATAAAAAATCCCTTGCTACTAATGGAAATGTATCGGGTTTCCTCTCTAAGACTATATGTTGAAATTATCAAATGTTTGACATCCAATAGCCGTTTACATGTTTCCAATACATGTTTCCAAATTACATGCTCTCCCCTACCAATGATTGATCCCCGTCAGTGGGCCCATTGGGCTATTTCTCGCTCCAGCCAGTGCACCACGACTGGTATATCAAAGGCTGTGGTATGTGCTATCCTGTCTATGGGATGGTGCATATAAAAGATCCCTTGCTGCTAATCGAATAGAGTAGCCCATGAAGTGGCGACAGCGGGTTTCCTCTCATTATCTGTGTGGTCCTTAACCATATCTTTGACGTCATATAACCATAAATAAAATGTGTTGAGTGCGTCGTTAAATAAAACATTTCTTTCTGATCTGTGGCCACATAGCTACTGGCCGGATCTGCACAGCTCGCAATAGTTGAAATGTATAGAAAAAAATGGCATTTGTGACGTGTTCTAGATTTTATAGTAACCAGGCTTTACACCTGCCACTGAAAGTGTACGGTAATTATGTGTTAGGACCGGTACTGGGGAACTAACCCAGGACTTAAAATATCTAAACTTGATGGGTTAGGCATTTGGAGCGTCAATAATGGTGCAGCTACGACACTTTTCTGTCCTTTGTTAGGACACACTATAGATTGTATGAATGCAAGTGATATGCTGCAAGACACTAATATTAATAGAGAAAATAAATATAATCAGGCATAATTGTTTGCTGATGATGTTTTGTTTGTTTCTCAAAATCATCAAATTAACAATAAGTATATATAGTATACACGTTCGTGTATATAAACGTTGAATATACAGTATAATAGTAATTAAGGACTATTCAACAAGTATAATTTATTATCTTTCCAAAGCAGGTTATACATTTCGTCTATTACCCAGAAGGTTTTTTTCTCAGTCTAATCCCCACCCCCTCACCCACCATGACACCAGATTTGGTTTTGAAGGAAACATGTTTGTGAACTTTATAGTGTATTTTAAAGGGTAGCCTAGCATTTCCAAAAATATTACGACTTTTTTGTAATTTAAAATGTATCATCAAATTTAAGTCAAATAACGATTTCTTTTTTATTATTAACAAGGTAACATGTATGGTCGAAATATAGACAACAAAAATGTGCAATATCTAACTGAAATCCAATAACCATAGAACGTAATGGATCGATCTATTACGTCAAGAATTACCTCCACTTGCGTCCGATTTGTGACAGCTATATCTTTTTACACGATAGAAAACAGCCAGATAATCACTAAAAGATTGTAGCTAATGTATTTATTCCCCTTTCATATTCAACAAAGTGTGCAATGTCAACAAATAACTAGTATTAATGAAATGCACAATTTTAAAACATGGCGCCACAATGAAAAGTGAAACTGACTGCAACTAAACAATCAGTGACGTGCGTGTTAAGGAGACCGAGCGCTCGCGGTCAATTTGACTGGTGCCGTCGTCTTCAATCGTACTACATCCATTTAACGTTAAGCGCAAAAGCTAGTCTAGAGAGCGAGCGATCGTCTTGGGCTGGGTTCAGCCAGACCTAACAGAAAAACGTGCGCTAGACCGACTTAGGCGCTTCACGGTAAATAAAATGGCCACGCCTGGAACTAATCAAATATAGTAGCGTTAGCGAAAAGTTAGCATTCATTTCATTTTCACTTATTTTCGTGTTATATCCAATTAATGTTCAAGCACGCTGTCCTGGGCACACACCTCAGCTATTTGGGCTGTCTGTCCAGGACAGTGAGCTGGTTGTTAGTGGTTAGTGAGAGAGAAGAGGGTGTAGTGGTCTTACATCTACCCGCTGAGCCCTTAAGAACTCGCTCTGGGATGGAGCCGGTACCGGGCTGCGAACCCTGTACCTACCAGCCTGTAGTCCGATGGCTTATGCACTGCGCCACCGAGGCCGATGAAACGTTAGCTGGCTGAAGTTGGGGCTGTTGTTCATGCATCTGTTTATTTTCTAGTTTGGTGTTGCCAACCATAGTAAAACCTTTGACGTTTTGTTTTTAGTGTTTTGCTCAGACATTGCTGCTGCAGGCTTCAACAAACTATGTGGACAGTTGCAACGTCGAGGATTTGTAACAAACATAGGTCTAGTGAGGCTACTTCTGGACTTGGAAAGTAGATAGAAAAAACCCACATTAGAAATATGGACATAAAAGATTATAGCTAAAAATAAGTAATAGTTAATTTTAAAATTTATGATAATTATGATGTTTAGAAGAATTAAATAATATTCAAGAGGTGGAAATTAATAAAGAGACATATAACATTTAAGCATTGCATATATATAAAGTATATTAAGTGTATCCTTGTTATATATCAATTTCGATTCTTGTTAGTAATAAGATATATCACTCTTTAGAATGTATTATTATCCTATGGTCCAATATTAACAATATTGTATGTAATACTTTCTACAAAGATTCAACACCCAGCTGGCGACACTTTAGCAGTGCAAATGCACGGGCAATCTTTTGTGGGACCAGCTGTTACGTGAACAGTCGCGTGACTATTGTGCGTTTTACATTCTTTAAACTGTCGGTACGTGTTAGTGGATCGAATATTCATCTTTCCAACACATCAAAGTCATATTTGAGGTTACTATTCCTTTAAGGGTTATTCCAGAAATTGTCACAGAATGGGTGAAGTCGAGGAGGCAATTGAATTATTTTTATTTATGGGTCTCAACTACAGGGACTGAACCAGCGGGAATTGGGTGTAGTAAAACTGGGGGGTTTTCAATGTTCTTGAAATGCCGATCTTAAACTTTAGTGAAAGTAAGTTTAAAACAAATAAAGAAAAAACACACCCAAAATACCCCTACAAACCACCCCCACCCCACCCCCTACACTGACATCTGCCACCCAAATCCGTTCCTGAGGTTCAAAGAAATACTTACTAATACAAACATTGCGAAATTACTGAATATAATTTTATAATTAAAGGGTATTGAAAAATAATCGCATCTCACCCCCACACATTCACGCCCGCCCCCACCCTCTCCCACCCCACCCTCAATTCCACCCTACCCTCAATTTCACCACAAAGCGATACTTTCCAAACCCGCAGTTTATAGTCTATAACAATTCTCCAACAGTGCGATAAATGTTCAAATTTGATAACTGAGTATTTCCTTGTTAAATGTTTATCTCATTTTGTATACAACATATTATTAACATGTACATTATATTATATACATTTGTACATGCATCTCAAATACTCCGTTAATAAAATAAGAAATATTGTAACAATATTCAAGTATCTACATATCACAACATGCTTCTTAACAGGCTTCCTAATAAGGCCACGTGGTCGTTGACATCGTACACTCTACAGCAACATTGGCGACGTCTCTTCAGATTCCTCCGAGACGCGAGATAGTTCCACTCTCTTACAATTCCCGTGAATCAATTTGCCGCCATTTTGATTCGCCTTGTCATCGTTCTCTTCTGTGTGATTGGCTGGAATCTTCGCGGGCACTTCTCCCTGATTGGTTGGGATCTTGGAGTCGACGTAGTGCAAGTCTCCGTTAAAATTTAACTGTGGAGACGAGTTGTTGGCCACGTGGACACGTTCTGACGAAATACTGCCTCTGCAGGCAAAGTTTGGAGAAGATGCATTGCGGAAAATGTCATGCATCTGTATTTGTGAGACGCTGTCGCGCACGGCGAATGACGTCATTGAAAACGCACGTGACGTCCTCGTGCAGCTTTCACGTCGTAGCTGACGCCGCCGCCATTTCTTCTTTATCTCATTTTTAACCTAAGAATTAAAAGAAAGAATAAGACGTTTCTGGCATAAGAAGGACAACTGTAGATCATTCTATGATGTAAATATATAAATAAAAACTAATATTTTTAATAGACCGCAAGCTAATACGACGTGTTATGGGTGCAGGATTTTTTAAAGGGCATTTAGCCTAGAATTAAAAACGGGTGCCTATAATATTCAAAAGTACACTAGCACCGTATATGGCTATAATGCCCCGGAATTGGTCACTGGCTAAGTCTGGGGTGGGCGTGCCTGAACCTTCGGGATATGGGCACGTTAACAGAGTTCCCTTCTCTATGGCTATACTACCACAACGCCCCAAGCCAACAAGTGAATGAATGAATGAATGAATGAATGAATGAATGAATGAATGAATTAATTAATTAATTAATTAATTAATTAATTAATTAATTAACTTGTATATCAAAAGCGGTGGTATATGCCGTTCAGTCTACGGGAAAGTGTATGTATGTGCTATCCTGTCTGTGGGATGATGCATAAAAAAGACCCATTGCTACTAATGGAACAATGTAGCTGGTTTCCTCTCTAAGACTATATGTCAAAATTACCAAATGTTTGACATCCAAAAGCCGATTATTAATATATCAATGTGTTCTAGTGGTGTCGTTAAACAAAAACAAACAAAGTTTTTCTTACGTATAAAAACTATAATTATTTTAGGAAGTAAAATTACGTTTGAGCTGTCATTAGAACGACTGTATACAGACACCAATATTTTCAACAACAAATGTATTTTTATGTACTTTTAGTGGTTAACGAGGCTAACATCTTACAACAGAAACATACTCAGGACAGTGCCTTTAAAGTTTGTCAAAATGAGTGTCAAAAACATTTTACAATAGTAGCAAGCTTAGGACAGTGCCTTTAAAGTTTGTCAAAATGAGCGTCAAAAACATCTTACAATAGCAGCTAACTCAGGACAGTGCATTTAAAGCGTCAAAAACATCAGGACAGTGTCTTTAAAGTTTGTCAAAATGAGTGTCAAAAACATCTTACAATAGTAGAAAACGTAGGACAGTGCCTTTAAAGTTTGTTCATAATAAGTGTCAAAGACATTTTACAATAGTACAAACTTATGACAGAGCCTTTAAAATTTGCCATAATGAGCGTCAAACACTCACCTCGCCATTCAGGAAGCAGAACAGGAAGGCAACCATAACACCCTGAAAGGACATATAAGCATGCTTTTGAAATGTGTGTACACAACTATCTAATTAGACTGAAAAGTCTTGTGGTGTTACTAATAATACGCAGACACTGGCGACGATGTTTTCCGGGCTAATTTGATGAGGTCAACAGTCTTAAGTCTTGTTGTCACGGGGATTCTATAATTCCCGTAACTGAATAAAACACGATTATCAAAATATCTCTCCTATCTGTATATCTATTAGATCTCTCTGTAACAGGCTGTTAAACCCTAGTATGGCTCGTCTAGGTATGATCAGAGATACGATCTTATATAAAGTATATATTATTATAGCACGTTAGTTCTCTAGAAACACAACAAAAACACAATACACTTTGGAATCTGTATTATCCTACGCTGACAAATGTACAGCCGTAGTAGTTAATTAATAACAGCAATAATAACAACCCAGAACTCATCACTGAATTAGTTAATCTCTAGGTGTCTTGTTACACAATATGCGAATCACTTCACCGTTACACAACACCCACACGTGTGATAATTGAGAAACGCTTCCAGGAGAAGTTAATTAATAAAGGAATTACAACACCATTCCTAACTGGTTAATTTTTAATTAACCCTTACTACTCGTTCAGTAACGTGTGATAATTTAGGAACGCTTCCAGGGGAACTTAATTAATAAAGGAATTACAGCTCTATTCCTAACGGGTTAATGTTTAATTAACCCTTAACTACTCTTTCAGTAATCTTGTAACACAGAAGTAATACTGGTACCTATCACAATAAAGACAATAACCTACAGTTTACCTAGGTCGTCTAGGATGACTGGCTAAGCTTTATATTACCAAATACTCGTATAATGTTAGAACAAAAAGTCCACGATTTACTTCGTCAGATGACCGAAGACACTGTCTAAAGAATATTGGTATAATACAGTATCAAAATATTTAAAGTCACATCAATCACATCAAGGTTATACACAGAGCAGAAATAAAAATATTTACCAAAGTCCAACGGACTACGTTCCCTGGGAGCCGTCCTTTTCGTTCTCTTTTTCATATCTCTAAAACACTAGCTATTTATTATAAATCAGGATTTTGCCTGGGGGTACAAGGCGGTACCTCACGTATCATCTCATATTCTACCTCTACTAGAGTCGGTGTATTTCTCTCTGATCGTCAGTCTGGCTGTCGCCAACCGCGAGCAATCTGCTGGCCATAAACAGCACTACCGGAGATATTACGTAACTACTAGCCACATGGCCTCCGCACCTGGCTGGGTGTGTATTAGGCGTACCGATCGAGGACCGTCGCGCAGAAGTATTACGTAACAAGTTGCCCATCTGGGCTTAAGTGCAATGAAACTGCACACGGCCCTCTAACACAATTAAAATCGCCACAGGCGAAACAAATTTAAGGGCATGTACCGTCACACACCCCCACATCAAAAAGGATATTTCCTCTACTCTAGGAATAGGGAAATATACTACATTAAAACAAAGGGGTGCGTTAACCGACGCATACGGGCATTTATAACACATGTAATAATAAGGTGACTACCAGTAATCACACTGAGTCTCTGAGTCCCTGGTATACAAATAAAATATATATAAACAAAACAGAAATAAAGAATGTCAACGCATTATCATAACGTTCAGCTTCGGGACAGGGCATCAGCGATTACATTGGATGTGCCCTTGATATGTTCAATGGTAATTGGGTATTCTTGCAGAAGAAGACTCCATCTCAAAACTCTCTGGTTGGAGGCTTTCATTAGGATGGTCCAGTCCGTCTTCGTCTTCTTGGAACAGCACAGCTCCAGCACCCACGTCACTGGCACCCACAGCTAGCTTGAACGGCATTCGGTAGTCTGGTGCTGCCATCACGGGAGACGAGTAGCGCCTCTGCTTGAGACGGTTGAATGACTTCTCGCATTCACCTGACCAATGGAACTTCGTTTCCTTCTTTCTCAGCGTCGCACGTTTTCCAGGTTTTCTCCGATAGGCATGCTGTCGACGGGGTGTAGCGTTGGGTTCCAAGCGCACATCTTGGCTTAAGGTATTGGTAACCGTTGGAAGGTCCCGACAAATGGAAACATTGTCTTGTATCAATGTAGTCAGCTTTGCTCGCTGGGGGTTCAAGTCTGCTAGAATCTGGCTGTTGGCCAACTTGATCTCCGCAGTCTTGACGTCATCACAGGAAATTGAGTGTCTCTCAATTTGGACCGGTCTCTCTGGAACTATCGGCAGTCTGTCAAAATAACCTTTTAGCAAATTGATGTGACAAGACCTACTTTTCCTAACCCTATCAGGAGTGTTTATCACATACCCTGTCTCATTAACCCGTTTGTGCACAACATAGGGCCCGAAATACCTGTTCTGTAATGAACCCCGTTTAATGGGAAGGTACAGCAGCACCTTATCCCCTGGTTTAAATTCCCGACTCTTAGCCTTCCTATCAAACACTGATTTTATTTTGCTCTGAGCATAGCTCAGTTGCTTCCTATCCTTTCTATCTCTAACTCTCTTATTCATTAATACTCCCTTGTCCACAGTTAACAAGGTAGTGCGAACTGCCAACAAATTTGGATCAGCCCCCTGCTCTAGGATTAACTCTTGTCTATTACAAGGTTAAGTCCCCTCTATCAAACACAACTGGTTCAATTCCCCTCTGCGGGAGATCAACAGGTTCCACCACATTTAATTTGTCAGATGACTTATCTACCATTTTACTGATAACCTCATCCACTCCAATTTCATGGCTCACACACGTATCAGACAAATCACAAATATCCTCTAGATCCCGTGCTAACCTACTGGCCATAGCCCTAGTCTTTACACACGCAGGATATCTAATCTCATCAACCTCACTCTCTTCTACTGGTAAAGGGCTGTCTTTAATTAACAATTGGTCACATGTCGGCTGACAACACTGACTAGTCAAATCATTACCCAACAAAACTCCTATGTTTTCAACAGGCAAGTCCTTCACAACACCCATAACGACTGGTCCCGTCACAAACTTCGAACACAAGAAAACCTTATGTAACCGGACAACCATTTTTTCTCCAGTAACTGAGGTTAAAGCCAAACTACGTCCTATGTCTGAATTTTCAATACCAGCTAAACACTTTTGCGTTATCAGACTCTGACTACACCCGGTATCTCTATAGATTGATATAGCCTTAGGACTCAATTCTTGTTTCACATCACAAACCATACCAGTGGACACATACGGGTTTACTTTCTCTGCCATGGGACTAACCATTAACTCTCTCGCTAACGGAGCTGACCTCACTAAACCGACCACTTGCGCATTATCGCGTTTCCTTTTAAAACAGTCCCCGATAAGATGGTTATCCTTTTTACAGTAACTGCAGTGTGGACGAAAAGTTCGTGCATTGGCTGATAATGCAGGCCTATCCTTACTTTGCCCACCAGGTACATTCCTTGCCTGACTAGCTGACCAACTAGATGACTCTCCCCGATAGTTACTTTCCCGGGAAAAACCTGGCTGAAATTTCTTCTTATCACCCTGTTGTACAGAGCTACCCTGTACTGCCTGAGCTTTGTGTATTAACACGTAATCATCTGCCACTATGCCTGCCTCCTCTATCTTTTTGACTTCACGATCCTCTAAGTGAATACGTAAGCTAACTGGTAATCCATTTTTAATGTCCTGTAAGATCAACAACTCCCGTAACTCGGTATATGACTCTACCTGATGAGACACCACCCATTTATCAAACATCCCTGCCTTCTTAGCCACAAACTCACTATAAGACTGACCCTGCGTTTTTCTAAACTCGCTATACCGTAAACGATAATCCTCAGGTCGTAATTCATAAGCCCTCAACACTGCAGACTTAACTAGGTCGTACTGACTTGCTCGCTCATCACTCATTGAATTATAAGCTATACTAGCCTTCCCCTTAAACTTAGACACGGCTAACAATGTCCACTTAGACTGCGGCCAATTTAGCTGCTTAGCGGCCCGTTCAAAAAGTTGGAAAAACATCTCTACCTCCTGGTCATCAAATACAGGCACTGATCTATAAGCCTCCGACATGTTAAACCCATTTCCGGCTTCTCTTCTGACTTCTTCAGTATTTAACTTTAACTCATGTTCCACTTTTAATTTTTCTAACTGGAATTCTCTATCCCTATGTCTATCTTCTCTATCCCTCTCTTCTCTTTCTCTCTCTCTCTCTCTATCCCTCTCTCTATCTTCTCTATCCCTCTCTCTATCTTCTCTATCCCTATCTCTATCTTCTCTCTCCCTATCTCTATCTTCTCTCTCCCTCTCTTCTCTTTCTCTCTCTCTCTCTCTATCTAATGCACGTTCTTCTCTTTCTCTCTCTTTCTCTTCTCTTTCGTACTCAAGCTTTTTAAAAGCTAATTGTTGTTCCACACTTAACTCATTTATCTCTATCTCTGGAACAATCTCACTGTCTTCCATAACAGGCCTATCACCAAAAACTTCCTGGATAATAATTGTCTTTATATCACCTAAGGTTTTAGCTGATGTTAAATCAATTTCTCGCTCACCCGCGATTTCAACTAACTCGGCCTTACGTGCTCGCTTAATCTCCACTACACTGAGCGTAGGCCTATCCAGCAAATTCTTATCCATGTTTAGATATGACGCACTTATTATTAATTAATTTTCTAGTGAACAACGTGCTACTTCGAGTAAATTTGTAAAAATTAATTTATAAAGCCCCCATTTACAAACAATACTTTTTTAAATATGCATGTCCCGTTTCAGATCCGGGACGAGCGCCCCAATTTTCTACTCCTGTTACGGGGATTCTATAATTCCCGTAACTGAATAAAACACGATTATCAAAATATCTCTCCTAACTGTATATCTATTAGATCTCTCTGTAACAGGCTGTTAAACCCTGGTATGGCTCGTCTAGGTATGATCAGAGATACGATCTTATATAAAGTATATATTATTATAGCACGTTAGTTCTCTAGAAACACAACAAAAACACAATACACTTTGGAATCTGTATTATCCTACGCTGACAAATGTACAGCCGTAGTAGTTAATTAATAACAGCAATAATAACAACCCAGAACTGATCACTGAATTAGTTAATCTCTAGGTGTCTAGTTACACAATATGCGAATCACTTCACCGTTACACCACACCCACACGTGTGATAATTGAGAAACGCTTCCAGGAGAAGTTAATTAATATAGGAATTACAACACCATTCCTAACTGGTTAATTTTTAATTAACCCTTACTACTCGTTCAGTAACGTGTGATAATTTAGGAACGCTTCCAGGGGAACTTAATTAATAAAGGAATTACAGCTCTATTCCTAACGGGTTAATTTTTAATTAACCCTTAACTACTCTTTCAGTAATCTTGTAACACAGAATTAATACTGGTACCTATCACAATAAAGACAATAACCTACAGTTTACCTAGGTCGTCTAGGATGACTGGCTAAGCTTTATATTACCAAATACTCGTATAATGTTAGAACAAAAAGTCTACGATTTACTTCGTCAGATGACCGAAGACACTGTCTAAAGAATATTGGTATAATACAGTATCAAAATATTTAAAGTCACATCAATCACATCAAGGTTATACACAGAGCAGAAATAAAAAATATTTACCAAAGTCCAACGGACTACGTTCCCTGGGAGCCGTCCTTTTCGTTCTCTTTTTCATATCTCTAAAACACTAGCTATTTATTATAAATCAGGATTTTGCCTGGGGGTACAAGGCGGTACCTCACGTATCATCTCATATTCTACCTCTACTAGAGTCGGTGTATTTCTCTCTGATCGTCAGTCTGGCTGTCGCCAACCGCGAGCAATCTCCTGGCCATAAACAGCACTACCGGAGATATTACGTAACTACTAGCCACATGGCCTCCGCATCTGGCTGGGTGTGTATTAGGCGTACCAATCGAGGACCGTCGCGCAGAAGTATTACGTAACAAGTTGCCCATCTGGGCTTAAGTGCAATGAAACTGCACACGGCCCTCTAACACAATTAAAATCGCCACAGGCGAAACAAATTTAAGAGCATGTACCGTCACACTTGTGTAATCGTCAGCAGTGGTACTGTCAGTGTCTTGTTTTAAAATATATATTAAGATTTCTTAAAGGGACTTCGTCCTTAAAGCGAGACTCATTATTTAACAAGAGGATTGACAATGACATGTGTTAATCTACTCAGCAGTAATACACTCAGAAAATATAAAATTTACAAAGCGTGTAATGGAAGCCGTAACTTCCATTATGATTATGAATCTGACATTAGCATATTCAATATCGTATCTCGGCATAAGAAGTTATAATCTAGTCGGCAATTATGAATGATATTCAATTAACAAACTGAATAAGCAACACCAAAAATGTAACAAGACGTGCAACCAGACCCTAACAAGTTGTGTATAATGTCTGTCTGGCAATAGCAGACTAAAGATTTATGTCATTTATTATGACGTTCCAGAATAAACTCAGGGTTCATTTCTAGAGGAAATAATAGTACGATCGTGTCATAAAATGGTACATTATCTCTAAAACTGTATCGATCGATAAATATCCATATGGATCCACTGAGTGCGATCAATCTTACGACCCATCGTACTTCAGGTCAACCAGCCATTGACAATAACTACACAGCAAGCATGGAGTTGACGACCGTGTCTGTAACGACCTGATGATGGTCACTATGTAGAACCTTATTAAATATATATTGTACCCACCTGGAAGGATTATCTTGTACCCACCTGGAACGAGTTGAGAATGGTCTCTATGTAGAACATTATTAAATATATTTGTACCCACCTCGCATGAGTTGAGGATGAGCTCTATGTAGAACCGTATTAATTATATCTTGTACCCACCTGAAACGAGTTAGATATATATTTTACCCACCTGGAACGAGTTTAGGATGTTTTCTTTTTTTATGTAGAACCTTATTAAATATATCTTGCACCCACCTAGAACGAGTTAAATATATCTTCAACCCACCTGGAACGAGTTAAAGATATCTTGTACCCACACTTGGAACGAGTTTAGGATGGTCTATGTGTAGAACCTTATTAAATATATCTTGTACCCACCTGGAACGAGTTAAATATATCCTGTACCCACCTCGAACGAGTTGAGGATGGTCTCTATATAGAACCTTATTAAATATATCTTGTGCCCACCTGGAACGAGATAAATATATCTGGCACCCACCTGGAAGGAGTTACAGATATCTTGTACCCACCTGAAACGAATTGAGGAAGGTCTCTATGTAGAACCTTATTAAATATATCTTGTATCCACCTGGAATGAGTTAAATATATCTTGCACCCACCTGAAACAAGTTAAAGATATCTTGTACCCACCTGGAACGTGTTTAGGATGGTCTCTATGTAGAACCTTATTAAATATATATTGTACCCACCTGAAACGACTTGGGGATGGTTTCTATGTAGAACCTTATTAAATATATTTTGTACCTACATAGAACGAATTACATATACCTTGTTCACACCTGGGACGAGTTAAGGATGGTCTCTATGTAGAACCTTATAAAATATATCTTGTACCCACCTGGAACGAGTTAAATATATCTTGTACCCACCTGGAACGAGTTAAAGATATCTTGTACCCACATTTGGAACGAGTTTAGAATGATCTCTGTGTAGAACCTTATTAAATATAGCTTGTACCCACCTGGAACGAGTTAAATATATCCTGTACCCACCTCGAACGAGTTGAGGATGGCCGCTATGTAGAACCTTATTAAATATATATATTTACCCACCTGGAACGAATTAAGGATGGTCTCAATGTAGAACCTTATTAAATATAGCTTGTGCCCACCTGGAATGAGATAAATATATCTGGCACCCACCTGGAAGGAGTTACAGATATCTTGTATCCACCTGAAACGAACTGAGCAAGGTCTCTATTTAGAACCTTATTAAATATAGCTTGTATCCACCTGGAACGAGTTAAATATATCGTGTACCTACCTAGAACGAATTAAATATATGTTGTACCCATCTGGAACGAGGTCAGAATGATTTCTATGTAGAATCTTATTAAATATATCTTCTACCCACTTGGAACGAGTTACAGATATCTTGTACACACCTGGAACGAGTTGACGATGGTCTCCATGTAGAACCTTATTAAATATATCTTGTATCCACCTGGAACGAGTTAAATATATCTTGTACCCACCTGGAATGAGTTGAAGATATTCTCTATGTAGAATCTTATTAAATATATCTAGTACCCACCTGGAACGAGTTGAGGATGGTCTCTATGTAGAATCTTATTAAATATATCTTGTATCCACCTCGAACGAGTTAAATATATATTGTACCCACCTGGAATGAGTTGACGATGGTCTCTATGTAGAATCTTATTAAATATATCTTGTATCCACCTCGAACGAGTTAAATCTATCTTGTACCCACCTGGAATGAGTTGAGGATATTCTCTATGTAGAATCTTATTAAATATATCTAGTACCCACCTGGAACGAGTTGAGGATGGTCTCTATGTAGAATCTTATTAAATATATTTTGGGTTCCACCTGGTCAGGAATGAGAATGACCAGGATGTAATACACGCCAAACAGTGGAATCAACACTAGCGTCGATTTTGCCAATTTCCTACAAACACAAAAAAAACCCCACATGATACACAATCAATCATAAAGGCTGTTTGGCCAAAATTGGTCGTAGAAACGGTTAAAGTTTGTTGTGTTTAACGATACAACTAGAGCACACTTATTTATTAATCATCGGCTATTTGATGTCAAACATTTGGTTATGTTGACATAGTCTTACAGAGAAAACCTGCTACATTTTTCTATTAGTAGAAAGGGATCTTTTATATGCACCATCTGACAGACAAGATAGCACATACCACGGATTGTTATATACCAGTCGCGGTGCACTGGCTGGAACGAGAAATAGCTCAATGAACCCACCGACGGAGATCGAGCCTAGACCAACTGCGCATCAGGCGAGCGCTTTACTACTGGGCTACGTTCCGCCCCCTCGTTACAGAAGGATTAGAAAGTAATATATATATTATAGTTTTTAATTTAAAAAAAAGAGTGTATGCATTGGGTGAAGTGTATATGAACAGACTCACAAGACATAAACTAATAGTTGACGTGTCTCCCCCACACACACCCCTCCCTCAATGTGATCAGTTTAGGAACAGCCCCAGGCTAACACGATCTTTCGATGATAATTAGTAACGGGACAGTGCATTGTAATAATGGACATATGTCTTCTATTTACTGTCCGCTGGTTGTATAGGGTCAGGAGTTGAAATTTCACACCTCGAAGGGTCAGGAGTTGAAATTTCACACTTTTATGTCCATTAGTGCGAAAAGGTAGTGAACTGTTTAACGAGACGAAGAGCGCGTCATTATTTCCGGGTTTCCTCTCCTTTAGTTTGTGTGTAAATGGCTTCGTGTGAATTGTGTTCATTTCCAACTCGTTTAAACAACCATTTGTTATATGCTCCATTACCTACTAATTGATTTATTTCTAATTTGTTTTTCTTCTTAAATTGATTTACCTGTTTACATCCATGTGAGGTTCAAGCACGCTGTCCTTGGCGCACACCTCAGTTATCTGGACTATCTGTCCAGAACAGTAGGTTAGTGGGACTGGGTTTTTGCTGCCATTGTAATATGTTTCTGACTAATACAATTGTGTAACAATTAAAATTGTACACTAAATACAGATTCTTGGTTAGAATATCAGTGTCTGAATATTCAATGTGTTTGGGGCCGGACGTAGCCCAGTGGTAAAGCGTTCGCTTGATGCGCGGTCGGTCTAGGATCGATCCCCGTCGGTGGACTCATTGGGCTATTTCTCGTTCCAGCCAGTATTCCATAAGTGGCGTAACAAAGGCCGTGGTATGTATTATCCTGTCTGTGGGATGGTGTATATAATAGATACCTTGCTGCTAATCGAAAAGAGTAGCCCATGATGTGGTGACAGCGGGTTTCCTCTCTCAATATCTGTGTGGTCCTTAAACACATGTCCGACGCCATATAACCGTAAATAAAATGAGTTGGTTGTGTTGTTAAATAAAACATTTCCTTCCTTCCACATAACCGTAAATAAAACCATTTCCTTCCTTTCTTCAACATGTTTCTGAAGGTCCTATTGTTTGTAAGTAGCCCAAACTGTATTTCAACTACCAATACATTCGTACCTACGAAAACAATATATATTAATAAGAAATAAATGAAGTTTGACCTAGTACAGACACTAGGACGATCAGAGACCTTTAATATACAGCCATATTTAACGTGTAGTTAGAGTTGTTAAACAAATCTCTGTTGGTCGACAACATCTTAAAGGGACAGACCCTAGTTTTTAAACACTAAGGCATATTGTTTACCTAGACCCTACGTTTGGTTAATTAACAAACCTGTAACAAATTTGGATAAAACAGAGTGAAACATGAGTCGGTGACGTTGAAATACCCTTAAACAAAATAATAAACAGCGACTCGATATCCGTTACTTCTCAGACGCACGTGTGTTTTTAAAAAATTTAAAAATACATTTTGTTGTATTAGAAACATCAGGATGATCAGAAACACTTCGGTTGTACAGAAATGGATCATCTAAACAATAAAATAGAAGTAATGTTTGATTTCAGTGCTCAAAAACGGCTCTAATTGTAAAATATGCCTTAGTGTTTAAAAACTAGGGTCTGCCCCTTTAACAACGACCGCAAACTCAGGTCTGTCCTATTAATGGTTAGTGATTATTGAGAGAGAAGTCGGTGTAGTAGGCTCTACATCTCTCCACTGGTCCGTTAAAGAGATTGTCCCGAGTTTGCAGCCATTGTAAGATGTTTCCGTCTAACAGAGCCTCTTTGGAGGTGGAAATTACATAGGCAAGACATTTTCTACAGGAATATCAGTGTTATAGTATTTAATGTGTTTGCAGCCGTGCGCTAACGTCTGTGTACTCCGTTTGCGTCAAAAGGGAACCGATGAATAATTGCAACGTAACTCTATAATTCGTATAATATATTATTAAATTTTAAACCCATACCAACTCAGTTATATATATATTTTTAAAAAGATTTATATGTAAATAAATAAAAAAAGTTTCTCAACAAATTATCATCAAATTATATAAACATTGACTTGTGGCAGACAACACACCAACTGACCGCCGAAGATGAAAGAAGAAGAAGATGATGGGGATGGTCACACGCTCCGGAAACCACCACCAACTATCCCCAAGTATGCTCTGACATGAAGCCCACAAGGCAAGAGAAAAAGAGGCCGCCCAAAAAACACATGGCGAAGGGACCTCCAGGCGGACACCAACAAGACAGGCTATGCCCGGAGACAGCTGGAAACAAAAGTCCAGGACAGAAGACTCTGGAGAGAGCTGATGTCGACGGCCTGTGCCCCTGGAGGGACAATGGGTATATAATAATAATAAGCAAGTAATAGCTTTTTTACAATAAAGGGCATCATTCCACATGGGTGATGTCCAAAAATAAAGTTTAATTGTGGTACTCAAAACGTATATTTTTCTGATGTATAATGTTTAAAGTTTTTAAATGCAAACTTTTGTTCAGCAAATATCACTGACAAAAATGTTATGACAACAAAGGGTGGTTACAGACACTACACTGATACTATAACACCATGACAAAATATTAAAAAAACCCTTCAAAAACATAAACTAAATAAATACTTATTTACTTCTTTTAATGTATTTCAACACCTTAATGGTGTAATTATTGTTGTAATACTTAAATATTTTATCTTTGCCATTTCTGTTTGTATTAACAGTTCATGGTAGATCTAACTAAAATTTATTTCAATAAAAAAATATGCCAATTTCTCTAGGGATTTATGGGATTTATAAATTCAAGTTTATGCTTATGACAGTAGCTTCTTTCTTTTTCACATTAAGGTTATGGACACTACAGCCTTATATATAACAAGACATAAATGCACTTCATCAAAGTAATATTATGGTATTTATTTGCCAGGATGTCCAATTCATTAACAATTATAAACATAATATTTATTTTATCTAAGATTTAACTGACTGTTAAAGAACCATGTATGCTTTTATGCATCACATAACTATTAAATATGAATTTAAGCCAGTTGTGCTGAGATATCTTAAAAATTATAGTCCCATTTCCAACTATTTGTAATAATGTTATTTTAAGGCACAATATACTGATTTACATTCAACTTAGACAGGCAAAGAACCTCAAATAGTAAAGTCAGTAATATTTGGTTATGGATAATACCAAACACAACCTGAGTTTTAGATATAAAATCATAATGTACATGCACAGTATGTAAAATAATACTGTCAACAAAGTAATAATGTGCATTCTTTAGCTTAAAATGTTCATGAAACAGTCCGAAAATAAATGGTATTTTTGTTAATGCAAAATAAACAGTAACCTTACCCAATGGCAATCATAAATTAGAACAAAATCATTAAATTTTGAATATAAGTATAAAAGGTTTGAAACAAAACAAATAACATTTCCCATATTTAAAAAATACAGTAACTGTTTAAAAATGTTTAAGATGATTATTAATAGTTTTCATTGGTCAGCTGCAAATCTGCTGTTCATAGCAGATGTGATATCTGGTAGTGTCCATAACCAATCAACTGAACATACATGTATTTATTTTTAAAATATTAACATTTCTGAAATGAGCATCAAGCTGACTACTTGTATTATGTTCCAGTGTAACTTAATTTGTTTACTATATATGACTATGTAAAAGTAAATTTTAGGAATTATTTGACTAAAAAATGTTGTCTTTTCTCCAAATTTCACCTTAAACTTTAAACAAAAAGAAGTAAAAAAAATGGTGCAAAAATATATCATATTCATATGAAATCTATATCTTATTGGTATTACTGTTGACATTTAATCACTTAGTTGTGGGCAAGTTATATTTTACCACAAAGTTTCTATATTACTTTTCTGGTTACAGACACTACAGAGAATCCTGACTGAATGTAAAGCACCCCTAGTAGTATGTTATTGGTAGGATTCTATCTTCAATGTTATGTCTCACTGTGAACTTAATTGGTTATTCAAGTTAATAATTAGCTAAACACTAAACACAATTCAAAAATATTTTCAGTATGAGGAATGTCCTGGTAAAGCTACAACATGTTAAAATAAGAATAAACATAAATAATATAGCTGAATTGGTAATTGTTATTTCATCCAGAATTCACCCTTAAAAATAACACAATTATGATTAGCAAATTAAAGAAAAGAAAATGTAACTACATATTTTGGTATTTTTTATAAAGTATCTATTTATAATGATGCTGTTTGAAAGGTTACAGACACTACAGTAACAGACTCTACAAATTCACATTCAGTGTGTATTATTTCAAATCCTTCAGCTACTTCACATTTCTATTACTTTGCAGAGTTACTCCATACATCTGACTTGTAAACCTCAATTGGATGTAGAATTCTTTTGATCAAGTCAAAAAATATTATATGGTTGCCTCAATTTTGTTAGATTTTTGTAATATTAAAACATATTGCACTTTTTATTCCTAAATAATAAATACTAATTATTTGTAGAAAATTCAGTGCAACATGATTTAATTTCACTTAATGTTTAAAGACTTAATGTCCATATAGCATGAGATATAAACTGTCTTTGAAAAAAAGCATAATGAGCCAGTACATTTACATAAATTGCAATAACTTTTGAACCTGATCACTATTTTTTATAAAATAACTAACAATTTAAGAGAATTGACTTGTCTGCAAACCACTGTTATTTTAACACAAAACATGTTCAATACATTTTTAAAATAAAGGGATGATTTCAGTGAAAAAAAGTATCCTAATTTGACCCACTAATTGACTTAGTGTGCAAGTTTTATTGAAATAAGAGATCTGAAATACTCCGCCAGTTAGGTGTGACCCATATGCACCAACACAAACCAAACAGTGATGAGTTGGACCACAATATTTCATTGTAGAATAGCATAACATTTTTTTTTTTTTTTTTTTTTGAGGAACAGCTCTCTTTATTTGAAATGTCTCGCCTAGAATTATGATCAAGGGAGCTCAGCAATCGTGCTGTGATAGTTGCAGATGGAGAAACCTTAAGCTTTAGGATACTTTCTAATACTAGTGTCCGTTAATACTCATATAGATTGGATGCGGCGCGTGCGTGCGGTTCGGATAGAAAAAAAACACCCCAAAACACAAGACGAAATACATTAGTTTCAATGACAGCTCTGGACTGGATGCGTGCTATGCGTGCGTCTGAAAACGCACGCGGCCAGCCGCAATGAAATAATCGTATATGGTGTATATGACCAAAACGCATGCAGCCAGCCGCAATGAAATAATCGTATATGGTGTATATAACCAAAACGCACGCAGCCAGCCGCAATGAAATAATCGTATATGGTGTATACGCCCAAAACGCAGGCGGCCAGCCGCAATGAAATAATCGTATATAACATACTGAATTATGGCCTGGTCTCTTTATTGTAAAACTGCCAGCTGACTCCAGGTAAGTAAGTGTATATATTAAATAATTTGCATTCTCATGGAAGGAATCAATAATGCAATACGCGGAGACTAAAGGTAGAATTAAAGAAAAGAGAAATGTTTTATTTAACGACGCACTCAACACATTTTATTTATGGTTATATGGCGTCAGACATATGGTTAAGAATCACACATATTTTGAGAGGAAACCCCTATCGCCACTACATGGGCTACTCTTCCGATTAGCAGCAAGGGATCTTTTATTTGCGCTTCCCACAGGCAGGAGAGCACAAACCATGGCCTTTGTTGAACCAGTTATGGATCACTGGTCGGTGCAAGTGGTTTACATCTACCCATTGAGCCTTGCGGAGCACTCACTCAGGGTTTGGAGTCGGTATCTGGATTAAAAATCCCATGCCTCGACCGAGATCCGAACCCAGTACCTACCAGACTGTAGACCGATGTCCTACCACGACGCCACCGAAGCCGGTCAAAGGTAGAATTGTGCGAGCTTTAGTTTGGCTGTTCCATCAGTTGTCTTCATACCTATCTCAAGCAGACGATTAAGCCTATGCAATTTGATTGTAATTTGGGCTGCGAACCCGGTACCTACTAGCCTGTAGTCTGAGGCCCATTTTGTAATAAAGAACCAATTTTGTAATATGTACCCATTTTGTAATAAAAAACGACCCATTTTGTAATAAGTACCCATTTTGTAATAAAAAACGACCCATTCTGTAATAAACGTAGGTACCCATTTTGTAATAAAATCGGACCCATTTTGTAACAAAAAAAATGTCCATTCTGTAATAAAGGCTTAAAACGTCAGAATACGACATAGATGTTAAATATATACAAATTGAAATAATTTTAAACTTTGTGTTTAGATTTTTTTTCAGTGGTTGGGAGTTCGTCATGGGTACGAATATGTCTTAAGGTTGATTCTGTAAGTGAACCTATTCAGACCGCTCGCTTGAGGTGCTTGTGTCGCAGGATCGAACTTCTGTGGACACACAAATTGGGTTTTTTGTCTGTTCCAACCAGTACCCTAAAACTGGTATACTAAAAGCCCTGGTATGTACTATCCTGACTATGGAAAAGTGCATATAAAATATCCTTGCTGTTTTTCGTAACCCATCGTGTGGTATTATCTATCATGATCGGGGCGGGATCTAGCTTAATCGGTTGAACGTTCGCCTGGGGGACTTGGGTAACAGGATAGAACCTTATCGGTGAACACATCAATTGGGCTTTTTGCCGTTCCAACCAGTTCCTTCTCCCCCCCCCCCCCCCCCCCCTCCCCATTACGCCACGGCTGTTACATTATAATCTAAGTGTAGATATGTGTAAGAGAAAGTAACCTACATTTATGTGTTGTAAAAGCCGTAGCAGCTGATTAAAAATAGTGGGTTTAATCGACAACTACTTAAGCTGAAATACACTTAAACTAGTATCCGTCAAAAGTGATTTCCCACTGACACTCCCTCCCCACACACCCCAGCCGCCCTACACCATCCCCCACCCACCACGAGAAAGTGAACAATACACATAAAACACATGTGATCATTCAGCCGATGGTTGTGGAAGTTAATTCTACAATTATTGTGTACAGGTACTGTCCATTAACCGATTTACCGCTTACACTGTACTTTAGTTTGCCGCCTGACTATGTGCTCATATGCGGTTTTGAATGCATATATATATATATATATATATATATATATATATATATATATATATATATATATATATATATATATATACACATATATATATATATATACATATACAATGTATATACCCACACCTGCCTTTCTTATTCTTATTTTTCTTTTGTTATGGTTACCGACAATATTAGGTATATATATATATATATATATATTTCTTTCTAAACTTCTATGTACATTTGCTAATAATCCCATAAATATGAACATTTTAAATATATACAGTGTAATAATATTACAGAATAACCAAGTTAACATGTTTATAATGACGACGAATCCTAAAACAAATGAAAAGAATAATCAAGTACAAAGAAATTAGGTTTCAATATTTTTTGTCTTTCATCCTGGTGTGCTCGCGTTTTCAAAAGAAACCGTCCTTCAATCAACATGTTCAGAAAGGAACATCAAAATATTATGTTTTCAACTTGCCGCTTTAGCGGCTACTTTATCATAGGATCTGAAAAAAGAAAATTGATGTGTAATCTATAGTACGAATAAACAACATTTAGTTAAAAGTAAACTGATGCAAATTAAGGAGAATTCAAGGGCTGGGGTAGAAAAATGTGCAGCTTACATATGCATTCATTGGATTGTGTATATGTATTCATTCACCTTTGTATTATTTTAGCTAGGATCCAAATTTTCATCCATACGGAGAGTATAATCAATGCACGACAAAATAATCATCTCCTGTTTTAAATGTATATGTGTTTCAATTCAATTATTTTATTGCTTTAAGCTGTAAGCTTATCAGCACAGCATATATACACAGTATGTATAAACGCACAAGAGAATTCAGTTATTATATTCATCAATTACACGCTTTTGGTTTTCATGTTAAGTAATAATACAATGAAATATATAAACTAAATGTTACCTACATGCATAAAAGTATTACATTCACAAACAGTATAAAAGAAAAGTGACAACTAGTATGCTTTTAGACAAGAGAGTGCCTTAACTTATAATTTTTATGCCAAACTAATATACTTATCAATATTAATTAAATCTTTAATGTATGCTTCTTTAACATCACAAAGTATTTTAATCAGCTGTTGCTGTTCCGATAATTATGATACAGACTACCCACACAAGCTACTATTTTTGATACACAGCTGTAGAACATACTTGGTTCTTCATACCCCAACCGAATAGCACTGGTTGGAACAAGAAAACAATGTATATTTAGGGGGTTAGCGTTTAATATTATTTCACTTTGTATATATTAAACAAAGGCCTATACCTATGTTGTAATCTGACGTTTTAAGCCTTTATTACAGAATGGGCATTTTTTTATTACAAAATGGGCACTTATTTTTTATTACAAAATGGGTCCGATTTTATTACAAAATGGGTACCTATGTTTATTACAGAATGGGTCGTTTTTTATTACAAAATGGGTACATATTACAAAATGGGTCGTTTTTTATTACAAAATGGGTACATATTACAAAATGGGTCGTTTATTACAAAATGGGCCTCAACACACGACACCACCGAGGCCGGTGACAGGTTTCAAATGGCTACACTCGGGTAAAACAACACTGGTATACACAACACATTATCCAAGTCCGTGGATGGCCGACCGCATGTTCGATAATTTTACGATTTTGACAGGGTTTTGTTTTTGCATGGTTGTCTCCCTTATTTTTTGCACCCAAACATGAAAATCTCGAAAGTTAACCAGATATCTGCAGGATCGAATCATAGTTTTAAAACCTCGCATGTGGCAGATAATGGATTTCTAAAACCGTTTTCTTTTTAAAATTTCTTTTCTCAAAATAGTCACAACCCAGATAACAGTCAGTGTACGGAATCGGACGATGTAGTACCATTCAAACACTAACAGGCAGTGTACGGAATAACAGGCAGTGTACGGAATCGGACGATGTAGTACCATTCAAACACAAACAGGCAGTGTACGGAATAACAGGCAGTGTACGGAATCGGACGATGTAGTACCATTCAAACACTAACAGGCAGTGTACGGAATAACAGGCAGTGTACGGAATCGGACGATGTAGTACCATTCAAACACAAACGGGCAGTGTACGGAATAACAGGCAGTGTACGGAATCGGACGATGTAGTACCATTCAAACACTAACAGGCAGTGTACGGAATAACAGGCAGTGTACGGAATCGGACGATGTAGTACCATTCAAACACAAACAGGCAGTGTACGGAATAACAGGCAGTGTACGGAATCGGACGATGTAGTACCATTCAAACACAAACTATACGTGACTCGTAAACACCAGCGGGACGGGGCTCGATGCGCGGTCGGTTTAGGATCGATCCCCATCGGTGGGCACATTAGGCTATTTCTCGTTCTAGCCAGTGCACTATGGCTGGTATATCAAAGACCGTGGTATGTGCTATCCTCTCAGTGGGATGGTTCATATAAAAGATCCCTCGCTACTAATGGAAAAATGCAGCGGGTTTCCTCTCTAAGACCATATGACAAAATTACCAAACATTTGACATCCTTTAGCCGATGATTAATACATCAAGGTGCTCTAGTGGTATCGTTAAACAAAAGAAACAAAGTTTAAACACAGGCGCGCACGTACATACGCACGCACGCGTGCACACACATACACACACAAATTCGATGCTTTTTAAATAAAATATTCAAACAATTTTTAAACACGAGCAAATAACACTGGTCCCAGTGCACTGTTAGAAAAGAGAAATAACCCAGAGTTCACCAGGGGTGGGTGGAGTGGGGAGGGGTGTCGTTTCTACAAAACATCACCTTTGATATATGGGCATCAATATTCTATCATTGAGCTAACGTCCGCTCAAAACCACTAGGAGACCAAATTAGGGATGTTCCAGAATTGATTCGGGGGCGGGAGTCAGTTTTGGAAGGATGTGTCAAACTCACCAACAATAAACAATAATTACAGTGCCTCAGTTTCATCAGCGTATCATATTTCTGGTTCCAGCCAGTGCACCACGACTGGTATATCAAAGGCCGTGGTATACTAGTATGTTATTCTGTCTGTGGGATGGTGCATATAAAAGATCCCTTGCTGATAATCGAAAAAGAGTAGCCCATGAAGCAGCGACAGCGGGGTTTTTCTCTCAATATATGTGTGGTCCTTAAACATATGTCCGATGCCATATAACCGTAAAAAAGATGTGTTGAGTGTGTCATTAAGTAAAACATTTCCTTCCTTCATCAGCGTATTTATATATTGACCCGTAGTACAATCATAACAAAACTTTCTAGGGTGGGAGCGCGTCCCCCCCCCCCACACACACACATATAATATCCTTACTACGCCGCACCCACTTACGATCAGTCACCAGGGCCCCGTTTTACGACGCAATCTTAGCGCTAAGATCACCTTTTAATTGCATAACTGTCTTGTGCTCTATAAGGTGATCACTTCGTAAAACGGAGCCCTGGTAAATAAAAGGTAATAATAAAAATATCTTCTGTCCACAGAGATGGGTGTGAAGCATCGTTTGTGTACTTACCGGTATCTTCTAGGGTCCCGCGTGTTGGTCGCCATCAGTTTCGTGAACAACACTCGTATTATATTGATAAAGAAGAAAAAGTTTATCTGCAACAAATGAAAACAAGACAATAGGGCCAGGAGTCGGACAGAACTTAATTTATGGGGATAATTTCGACTTTATACTAAAAGGAGGGGAAAGTATAATTTGGATGGCGTGGTCTAAACAATAATAAACAATAAAAATAATAATATATCCCTTTATAACGCCAAATTTAGACTGGCTAGCTAAATAAATTTTAAAAATACATAAACTAATTTAATCAAAAACATGTCCTTGGTTTGGAGGAAAAGCGCCATAATATATAATTTATTAACATAAAGGTAAATGAAAAAAACCAACATTGTTGTAAAATACTAGATAATATCTTTTCCACCCTCTCTCTCTCTCTCTCTCTCTCTCTCTCTCTCTCTCTCTCTCTCTCTCTCTCTCTCTCTCTCTCTCTCTCTCTCTCTCTCTCTCTCTCACCCTCTCTCTCTCTCTCTCCCTCTTATCTAGTCTGAGAAAATGGCCTTTACAGAGTAGTAGTGGTTGTATTATGTCTAGGTTCGGTTAACATAAATTGTAACTTACACATATACTTGCTGTTATTGGCCCCCTCATAATCCAGTAGTAACCGCCTTCGTGTGTATTCCAACACCTGTAGCAACACAACAAAGGATTAGATCACGATATTTAAAGATATATTATTATAATATAACTACTGTACTTATAGCTGACACTTGTAATCGCTTGCTTAAAATATTCGTGTTTGTACATTTGATGGGTTCTTGGTCTTTGTGAATCGACCGAATGGTTTGATCATTGTCAGCTCTTACCACTGAATCGACCGAATGGTTTGATCATTGTCAGCTCTTACCACTGAATCGACCGAATGGTTTGATCATTGTCAGCTCTTACTACTGAATCGACCGAATGGTTTGATCATTGTCAGCTCTTACTACTGAATCGACCGAATGGTTTGACCATTGTCAGCTCTTACTACTGAATCGACCGAATGGTTTGATCATTGTCAGCTCTTACCACTGAATCGACCGAATGGTTTGATCATTGTCAGCTCTTACTACTGAATCGACCGAATGGTTTGACCATTGTCAGCTCTTACTACTGAATCGACCGAATGGTTTGATCATTGTCAGCTCTTACCACTGAATCGACCGAATGGTTTGATCATTGTCAGCTCTTACCACTGAATCGACCGAATGGTTTGATCATTGTCAGCTCTTACCACTGAATCGACCGAATGGTTTGATCATTGTCAGCTCTTACCACTGAATCGACCGAATGGTTTGACCATTGTCAGCTCTTACTACTGAATCGACCGAATGGTTTGACCATTGTCAGCTCTTACCACTGAATCGACCGAATGGTTTGACCATTGTCAGCTCTTACCACTGAATCGACCGAATGGTTTGACCATTGTCAGCTCTTACCACTGAATCGACCGAATGGTTTGATCATTGTCAGCTCTTACTACTGAATCGACCGAATGGTTTGATCATTGTCAGCTCTTACCACTGAATCGACCGAATGGTTTGATCATTGTCAGCTCTTACCACTGAATCGACCGAATGGTTTGATCATTGTCAGCTCTTACCACTGAATCGACCGAATGGTTTGATCATTGTCAGCTCTTACCACTGAATCGACCGAATGGTTTGATCATTGTCAGCTCTTACCACTGAATCGACCGAATGGTTTGATCATTGTCAGCTCTTACCACTGAATCGACAGAATGGTTTGATCATTGTCAGCTCTTACTACTGAATCGACAGAATGGTTTGATCATTGTCAGCTCTTACCACTGAATCGACCGAATGGTTTGATCATTGTCAGCTCTTACCACTGAATCGACCGAATGGTTTGATCATTGTCAGCTCTTACCACTGAATCGACAGAATGGTTTGATCATTGTCAGCTCTTACTACTGAATCGACAGAATGGTTTGATCATTGTCAGCTCTTACCACTGAATCGACAGAATGGTTTGATCATTGTCAGCTCTTACCACTGAATCGACAGAATGGTTTGACCATTGTCAGCTCTTACTAATGAATCGACAGAATGGTTTGCCCATTGTCAGCTCTTACCACTGAATCGACAGAATGGTTTGATCATTGTCAGCTCTTACTACTGAATCGACCGAATGGTTTGATCATTGTCAGCTCTTACCACTGAATCGACAGAATGGTTTGACCATTGTCAGCTCTTACTACCGAATAGACAGATTGGTTTGACCATTGTCAGCTCTTACTACTGAATCGACAGAATGGTTTGATCATTGTCAACTCTTATTAATTAATCGACAAAGTGGTTTGAACATTGTGAACTCTTACAACTGAATCAACAAAATGGTTTGAACATTGTAAACTCTTACATGTAGAGTAGTATGCAGGGTTTAAAATATTTTAGCGTGTTCAAAAAATCATGCTCTGACGGAAAACATATTTTAAAAATGGAAAATTCGTTTTGATCAGTGGTTTCGAACCCCCCCCCCTCCCACACACACACACACACACACACACACACCACATCACCCTACCCCTGCATACGCGCCTGCATACACGCCTGCATAGCCTGATCTTTGGTGTATCAGTATCGGCGCACTGGATGGGATGGAGATGGGGATGGGGGCGAATTCACCTAGAACGAGGGGTGGGACGTAACCCAGTGGTAAAACGTCCGGCTGATGCACGGTCGGTTTAAGATCTATCCCCATCAGTGGGCCCATCGGGCTATTTCTCGTTCCAACCAGTGCACCACGACTGGTAAATCCAAGGCTGTGGTATGTGGTATCCTGTCTGTGGGATGGTACATACAAAAGATCCCATGCTACTAATGGAAAAAAGTTGCGGGTTTCCTCTCTAAGACAACGTAAAAAATTACCCAATGTTTGACATCCAATAGCTGATGATTAAAAATAAATCAATGTGCTCCAGTGGTGTCGTTAAACAAAACAAACAAACTTCTTCACCTAGAACGATCGATCCTATAAGGCGCGGATCCAAGATTTTTTTAATAGAGTGGGTCTATGTCCTTGACAGATGGTCGGGATAAGTTTGCATTTTTGGTGTATTCTGTAATATATATATATATATATATATATATATATATATATATATATATATATATATATATTGTTTTACCAAAAATAGGGGGCGGGCCCCTTTGGGCCCCCACATGAATCCGCGCCTGCCTACGACCCATCGAACCTCAGGCGAATATACTAACACTGAGCTACATATTATCAAGAAACGATTTTGAAACTTACAGTGTATTCTGTAGGAATATTCTAACAAATACCCAAGGTATGACGAAAGTCAACGGTAACACTGCAATAGAAAAAATAAACACATTAGGTCATGGTACATGGAAACTACGGCAAAACAACCGCAAGATTACCATCGCTCTACTTGAAGTTGCGCAAGATGATAGAATAATAATAAGTGTGTCAAAGGTCCGGTTTTCAAAATACGCAGTGGTACGTGGAACACAGTGTTTCGGTTTCCGCACTTGTAGTGTTATAATTATATACATATGTAAGTGTCATTTCCGGAAGAGATTATGACGTATTGATTCATATTCTGTACCATCACACGTTAACCTTGAAGGACACGATAGTTGCACACCACCATTAATTTTGTTACGTGTATTTTAATTCAATTTCTATGTCAGAATACATTATTTAATATCAATATAATTATATCATTTAACTGTTATATTTTTTTAAAGTACAATAACTAAGTAACAGACATGCAAACAACTAAACACAGGTTGACCGTGAACATTTTGAGTGTACGAACTCTCGGTTAAGCCAAAACTACGTATAATTTTTCATCTAATATCCCGTTTAAAGATACAGCACACCACGTACAATTGTTCGGCTAATATCCCGTTTAAAGATACAGCACACCACGTACAATTGTTCGGCTAATATCCCGTTTAAAGAAACAGCACACCACGTACAACTGTTCGGCTAATAGCCTGTTTAAACATACAGCACACCACGTAGGGCCTACAATTGTTCGGCTAATATCCCGTTTCAAGATGCAGCACACCACGTACAATTGTTATGTTACAGTGACACAAATAAATAACTTAAAATAAAAAGTCTGAGTAATTTAAATAGTTCAAAGGTCAACCTACTTTTCTTAATGTTCAGACCCTAGTTTCAACATCGTGAAAATGGACACTAGGTTTAGTTAATCTACAAACCTGCAACACATCTGGATAAAGTTACAACATAATGAAACAAGAGTCTGCGACGTTAAAATTGGAACATATTCATAAAACTAGACTACTGCTCTTCTCCATAACTGTTACTTTTCAGAGGTATGTGTTTTTAAAAAATATGAAAAATACATTTCGTGGTAATAGAAACACCAGGGTGACCAGAAACAATTCGGATGTACGGAAATGGATAAGCTAAACAATACAATATAAGTACTATCTGATTTCAGTGATTCGTAGAGTTTAAACGGCTCTATTGATGAAAAAACCTATAGTCTGTCACTTTAATGAAAAATGTCGGGCAACAAAATTATGTATGTAAAAAGTATGTAACAAGGTATTAAACTGACGCCATCCTATTGCGATGTAGAACTTGAAGATGGTTTTCTGGTTGAAGACGGCCACGAATATGATGGTGTGCAGATAGAGACCCTCCACGAAGATCCAGATGTAGTTGGCGCCCAGTGCGTAATGAAACATCGTGAAGAACAGCTTACACTCCCAGTGCTGTTAATACCAGAAAACTAAATTACAAATAATATTAATGATAAGGGACGAAGCAACTGAAGGGTTGGGTTGTTTTTGTTGATTTTTGTTTTGCATGCCCGGACGCAGGGGGGGGGGGGGGGGGTGCGAGGGGTGCGTACGCACCCCACATAGTCTGCCAAGGTCCGTCCGTGGATGTGTAAAAAAAAAAAAAAAATAGTCCGACGATGTGACAAATTTACTTCCCAGAATGCAGGAAAATGCATCTGCTGCATTCTAGATTTAAAAACATTTCGGGGGTGCATGCCCCCGGACCCCCTGTGTGTTATTAGTGTTGTTGTTTTTGTTTGTGTTTTCTTGGGAGAGAGTTATTGTCGTTGCGGTTTTGTTTTGTTGTTGGGGGTTTTTTGGTTGTTTTGGGGAAGGGTTTCTATATAGGGGCTTGTGCATGAGGCATATCTTAATATATGAAAACATATAAAGAATGACTTTTATTGTTGTTATTAACAGGAGAAACATTTGGTCACTACGAAGAATACACGATTCTCTGCAACGGATCTTTAGTCAGATCTTAACTCTGCCTACAGGATTTACCCCCCTGATGAGCTACTTAAATGTTCGTTTCTATAAAAGAAATGTCGGACAGCTTTCATCCTAGATCGAATACTTGTGTATATCTTCAGTATATATGAATCTTTAATCTCACCCACAGGTCGTGATCTATGTGCCCCTGCGCATGCTGTAACCTCACCGTGGTGCAGGGGTGTAACATTCTCTTTGAGAATGGCCAATACAGCACACATTGAAGTTTAGAGTAAAAGTCAGTATCTCTCTGTGATATTTGTATTTGTATTTTGCACAGTTCTTTACACTGTTTTTATTTATATCTTGAATTTTTCTGTTGATGTTGATCATCACCGTATTTGTTTCCATTACCATAGTTTGACACCCAATAGCCGATGTATTGTTCGTGCTGGGGTGTCGTTAAACATTCATTCATTCTCATTGGGTTGCATTAACCATAGTTTGACACCCAATAGCCGATGTATTTTTCGTGTTGGGGTGTCGTTAAACATTCATTCATTCATTCTGTCACAAGTCAAGGGTACTAAAATAAGAACCATATTATATTTTAGAACATTTATTGTAAATACTTGGGTAATTGAGAATATATTGTTGAACTGTGTGTCATAGCTTGCTAAGGCAAACTATATTTTTATACTGTAATCACTAGCAGAGGTGTTTGTAAAGAACTTGGGCTTGGGCTTACATTGGTGAACACTTTTGGTTGTGAGTGAAGCATGCATAGTGGGGATATAGTTGGGAGATGTAATGAGTTGTGGGCAGTCACATAACGTTCTTGAGAGAGAAATTGTGTGTTAAGATATTGTGAAATATTTTATTCTGTATAACTCTGGGTTGATGACAACCGTAAGTAGATTTTGTTTGTTTGTTGTATAACTGTGGTATACTATTGTGTATATGTGTTAGTAGTTGTATGTAACGTCATTGCAAAACAAAAGTCTTAAGTAAATCTGATTTATGTAATATTTAAGACACTTGTGAAGTGCGGACATTATATTAAGAGAAAATTGTCTAACATCTGATATGGTAATATAAATATTACATGGTTTTGATTAGGGTATATTGTATTTCAGTGTATTTGTGTATTGGGTCCTGGTGATGACGAACGTAGATGATGTATTCTGGGAGTTGGCGAAGAGTGAGTCTGGTGAATGACCGTGATGAGGGGGTTAGTGATACTGGTGAACGACAGGGTTATTAATGGTAAACGACAACGGTGATCAGTGAATGATCATTATGAGGTGTGATGATTCTAGTGAATGATAATAATGATAATGGGGAATGGTGAGGATGATCAGTGAATGATCATGACAAGGGTGATGATGAGGGTGACTTATGATGATGAATTGTGAAATGTGATGAATAGTGGAAGACAGACATTTTAGTATTATTTTGTGGTTAAAAGATTTTTACTCTATTTAATAGTGATGAATAGTTTAATTTACATGTGATATGTGTTACATGCGTGAAAGTGCAATATGTATTGGTTGGGAGGGAAGTGTTATGTAAATAAATGTGTATGAATGATTCCTGAGTTGTCGTCTTGTTTCTTTTGGGATACCGACCCGTGACACAATCATTTGATCTATGTGCATAGCAAATGTACATCTTGAAGAACATTTTGGAAAGGAAAGCAAAGGAATGGAAGATTAAATTGTTTATTGCCTATCGGTGGGGGGGTAATTGCCCCCATAAACTACAACAAGTACCCCTTTCATCTAACAGGAGAAGACCACCACCCTCCATTTGTTTTGTCCCGTCCCCTTTTATAGCACTCTGCTCTTACATTTTAAATTACGGAAACGGTGTTTTCAAAACGTAGTGTAAGCTAGACTGTTTTTAATTGTTTACTTTCTTTTAATTACGGTGTTAATAAAGAGAAAAAAGAAGCCAGCGACGAAGATAAAACAATTTTTAAAAGGAAGAGTTTATTCTACATTGATATGAAATTTTAGCGACATACCCAATAATTGACGTTGTCAAAATCGTGTCCCTGCACAAGATATAACCAAAAGGAAGTTTTGTAGCGGTTGTGACTCCCCTGCGCGTGCTGTAACCTCACCGTGGTGCAGGGGTGTAACATTATCTTTGAGAATGGCCAATACAGCACAAATTGACATTTTGAGTAAAGGTCACTATCTATCTGTGATATTTTTATTTTTGCACAGTTCTTTACACTGTTTTTATTTAAATCTTGAATTTTTATATTGATGTTGATCATCACCTTATTTGTTTGCATTACCATAGTTTGACACCCAACAGCCGATGTATTTTTCGTGATGGGGTGTCGTTAAACATTCATTCATTCATTCATTCATTCATTCATTGCTCCAATGAATCATGGGCAGGCGTTTCGTCTACAGGAGGACTGCCATTCCTACTTTGTAAGAAGGAAGACTGTCACTCCCATGAGAATAATACATATCCGTTGGATTCGGTTTATCTTACACCAATAGATTCCCAAATGTATCAGATTTTAACGAGCGAAATCGTTTGGTAACCACTCGCTGTAAGATAAATCGTCTTCAACGGGCATTAATGAATTAATCTATTTCTTATCACAACCACCACCCCCACCACCAACTTTGACCGACTCATTACCTACAACATATATATATATATATATATATATATATATATATATATATATATATATATATATATATATATATATATATATATATATATATATTGAGCTCATATAGTTTGTTGCAAGAAAATTATATTTGTAGCTGTAAATTACTGTGAAAATACCGACGTCCAGCTGGGCATGTGTATTGTAAAACACCATACTGTGATCAGCGAGCGCGCTACGCCGTGAAAACTGGCTGATAAATCAATTGAAGAGGCACTTGGTAAAATCTTAATAGAACTCGTGTTTTGCGGACTGTATTCAGTGGCGTGAAATTTGTGTGATGTGTACGGTCTGCCGCGGGTTTTAAGACCGTCTGTATGACCTGCAGTTCACACTGGCGCCCGTCAGAACACACAAACCCTTCTGGCTTAACTAGTGACACTCTATTAAGAAGTCAAATTCAAGGGGAGGACACAGGAACACTGTTAGGGAGGGGACCAAGGGCAAAAGGACACATGGACCTACTCCCTGAAAAGGAGAAATGGACCGACTCACTGAAAAGGGTATATGGACCTTCTCCCTGAAAAGGGTATATGGACCTACTCCCTGAAAAGGGTATATGGACCGACTCACTGAAAAGGGTATATGGACCGACTCACTGAAAAGGGTATATGGACCTACTCCCTGAAAAGGGTATATGGACCTACTCACTGAAAAGGGTATATGGACCTACTCGCAGAAAAGGACACGTCAGTGAAAATTGTAAATCAATTGTGCCAAAAAGGGGGTACTATAATTTGTTAGGTGTTAACAGGTCCCCTCTGGTACCCTTCTTTGGATCCATCCTTATCAACGCATTCGAAATTGTTTGGCTAATGCTAGAATCAGACTACCAACTGCCAGCACAAAGTTGGCCAACTTTCTGCTCCCACGACTTCTATGACTGTCCAGTTGCTAGTCTGGGCGCTCTTACAACTCGATTCTCGTCGTATAACCTCATTAGTTGTTAATCTGAGCGCACCCGTTTAAGTCGGAAGTAGGGGAAATTACAACGCAACCGTCGTGTTAGCCAACTTTCTGCTGGTATTTGGTAGCCTTTTACAGAAGAGTTCAATCTACATTTCGATAGTGTTTCACTCCTACACACATAAACACTGGACATTATACTATAAAAGTGACATCCCGGCGGTTGAGATAATGTGTTTCGGTAGTGTTTCACTCTTAAACACATAAAAACTGGACATTACAGTGACACCACGGCGATTGAGATCATTTGTTTTCCATTACAAAATGTGATCATTGTGTGCTGCTTTACAGCTCAATGCGATAAAGTATATATCTATATAAATGTTTGAAAGAAAATGTATCCGCAATGCGTAATCCTTAACGATCACTTTCTGTGCCAATACACCGAGTATATTCCATGTATACGTCGTCCGTACGCGTATACGTATCCGATCACTCATGCATTGTGGATTGCGAATACGAATACGCATACGGACTAATGGAATTTGCGTAATTAATAATGTAGAGATACGTACACGGAATGGAATCTACTTAATCTGAAGAGTTTGTTTTGCTTAACGACACCACTAGACCACGTTGATTTATTAATCATCAGCTATTGGATGTCAAACATATGGTCATTTTGACACAGTCATAGAGAGGAAACTCGCTACATTTGTCCATTAGTAGCAAGGGATCTTTTATATGCACCATCCAACAGACAAGATAGCACATACCACAGCTTTTGATATATTTGGCTGGAACGAAAAATAGCTCAATGGGATTTATTTAATCTATTCGCTCAGAAAGTGATTTCTACCACTTAAGGATACGGACTACAGGCAAATAGAATTTGCGTCTTACTCAATATAAAGACAATCTCACCAAAAACAGCCCATTGTCGTTTGGATATATTTAATTAATTCAGTTCAATAACTGTGCGACAAGCTCGTTAAAGCTCGTTTATATCATCATTATTTAAACCTCGCCAAATAAACACGCCATCAAAACGTTAACAATGTGTTCTATATGTCATTTAAAAAACCTTAAAAAACTAAACAAAACAAAACATTATTTATATAATATGTTTTAAAAGTGCAGCTCACATACCGATCCAACATCATTAAATTGGCTTCCATTAACCCCTTCACTGTTGTCACTGTCAAATCCAACTCCCTGTACAAGAAAGTCCTTAAGGAGCATAATGATAGCTCGCAAGATGAATGACATGAATAAATTGATGTGGATGGTGTTCCTGTGACAGTGAAGTTGTCTGTAAATACAACACAACATAATTACACGTTAATGATATGTGAAACATTTGTATCAAAAATTAAACTGTAAATACAACACAAAATAATTACATGTATATGATATGTAAACAATTTGTATAAAAAATTAAACTCTAAATACAACACAAAATAATTACATGTATATGATATGTAAAGCATTTGTACAAATAACAAAGCAAAAAAATAAAATAAAATAAATAAATAAAACCCCAACAAAACTAAGTCAAAACAGAACTATAAAAATTACTTTACATTGACCTACAAACTTAAAAAACAAACATAAGCCTAAAAGACGGTGTAGTGTGTTGGGGGGAGGGGTGGGGGGGGGGCAACTGCCCACCTAATGCTGGAACAAATCCTCAAATTCGGGCAAAAACGTGCTAACCTGAGGCCTTTTTATCATGCATTTCCATCATTTTACAACCCCTGCAATTGCCCACGGCAATCGCGGAAAATTAAAACCCCTACACCAATCTCCACGGCAAATGTTGGTTGTGGATTATATTCAGTTTGTTTTTCTGTGGCATATTTACTGCCGTGGACATTTTATTTAATTGCAGGAGTTGTTCTTCCCGCAAAATTAGTTGTAATCCATATAAAAATGTGTAATGATTCGTTTGCAATCATATTTGGCAGTAATATACCAATACGCTAAAATGTTGTTATCCAAATGCGTGCATTTCCGTTTAATTCGGGCAAAAACCAGCCTGGTCCCCTACAAAAATCGGAGCCCGTACGCCTATGAAAACAAATGCGACATAGTTTTAATATCAACAAACGTATAAAACACTTTACTAAACTAAATATTAATCGAATACTTTAAACCAATAAGCAAGATCATGATCGAAAATCTCAGTGACTGAACCAAGTTTTCAATAATTGGACGGAATAATGCGAGTGTTCATCAAATAAATAAGCGGAATACGTCAAGCCGGGATAGAATATTTCGATGCAATAAATCTTTACAGAATATATAATTGAAAACATTTCGAATAGTTTCGTAATATTGATATACTGGGTAAATATCAACTTTCACATATAGTTAAGGTTTGACGTTCAGGACAGAAACATTAACTATAGGTGCGATGATATATGGAATATCGGTCCCTGGCGTGTTAATATTTTGACCTTTGGAGAACAGCCAATCGAATCACATCTTTTTTTTTTCCTAAAGCAGCTAGTTAATGATTACATAGTACTGCATAACACTGTGCAAAACAATACCGGCCTAGGTGGTGTCGCGGTTAAGCCATCGCACATAAGGCTGGTAGGTACAGGGTTCGCAACCCAATACCGGCTCCCACCCAGAGCGAGTTTTAATGACTCAATGGGTAGCCGTAAGGTCACTACACCCTCTGCTCTCTCACTAACCACTAACAATTAACCACTTATCTACTGTCCTGGACAGACAGCCCAGATAGCTGAGGTGTGTGCCCAGGGCCGCGTGCTTGTACCTTATTTGAATATAAGCACGAAAATAAGTTGAAATGAAATGAAATTAAAACAATCTGATTGAAATCAGCTCTACTGGTCTACTACAAGTAGAGCTGTTTTTGATTAGATTATTAAAGGGGCAGACCCTAGTTTCAACCCATGAAAATGAACACTAAGTTTAGTTAATCTGCAAACCTATAACACATTTGGATAAAGTTACAATTGAGTGAAACCCGAGTATGTGACTTTGAAATGGTGAAATACCCTCTAAAAATAGACTAAAACTCGACTCCATAATTGTTACTTCTCAGACGTGTTTTTAAAAATATGAGAAATGCATTTTGTGATATTAAAAACACCAGGATGACAAAAAACACTTCGAATGTACAGAATGTACAGAAATTGATAATCTAAACCATAAAATCTAACTAAAGTATGATCTCGGTTATAAAAAACGGCTATAATAGTCAAAAATATGTCTTAGTGTTTAAAAATTAGAGTATGTCCCTTTAAGATAATGTTAAAGCGACTGTTCCGATTGCTTTCAGTTACATATAAAATAAAGTTTCTCGTTTACACCACAAGTCCCTGTGTATTTATTGTGTTTTTGATCGTCCTAAACTTTGCAGTAGCTCAAACTGGATGTACACCGGTGGACCCCGTATCTCTTATGTTCTCTGTTTTTCTCTCTCTTAAATTCATCATCTACAATGTAAACCAGTAAACTGTGTTGAAATTGCGTATTTGAGTATTTTATTTGAAACTATTTTTGGCTGCATACACCCGAACTCCTCAACAGATTTCGCTCTTTTGGGGAACAAGGCTCATTTCCCTTTTCAAATTTAGATTTGCCCTTTTCAGAATTTTGTGGACCCCGCTTTACAAAATTCTGGACCCGGTCCTCTTGTATATTGAAACATAAAATGTGATTTGACTACAAACATTGTGGCCATCAGAAACACACTGAATACACTAATAAACTAAACAAGAGAATACTTGATATAGAATTTTAGTCATGATTACAAATGCTGAATTAATCGGAAACAACTTAAGACTGCTTTTACTCTTATTTAATATTGATATGTCAGCCCGTATGGGTAATACAATTAATGTTCCTACACACCCGTGTAACAGAAATCTGCGAGATCTTTATATTACACTAATGTAGGTTATATATATTAAAAGACAGCTGATTGGTTAATCCAAGATGGTCAGGTAGACGTCAAAGCCAAACTGTCGATTGAAATTAACTTTCGAATTCTGCCTATGACGTATATGTTAAATATGTACGCGCAATTTGGAAAATAGGTTTAAATTTCCTTTATACTTTTTTTAAAGTTCTTTTTAAAAAATAAAATACAATATTCGTGTTCGTTAGATATCAGCTATGTTCCAACTCGTTTGTTAAAAAGTATCCATTTCGTTTTTGCTCGTCAGATACGTTTAGAAACAACTTGTTGTTACTATAAATAGTGTATAATGTTTACTTTTGTAGTGTATTTCTATTACTTTTATACATCTTGGTCACATACAAACGTACTTGAAAATGAGCATGAGAAAGACAGCTATGAGAAGAGTTCCCAAGGATATGCTGTATCCGATTGTGGACAGCAACTGGATGATGTGGATATGTTTCTGAAAACAAACAACAACAACAACAACCAGAGGTAAACCTTGACTAAATCCTGCTTTTAAACATTTAGTTTTGATATTCAGTAGCACTAGTGTCGTAGCATAATGCATAATAACAGTAACTGTGCATTTTGTTTAAACATTTAGTTTTGATATTCAGTAGCACTAGTGTCGTAGCATAATGCATAATAACAGTAACTGTGCATTTTGTTTAAACATTTAGTTTTGATATTCGGTAGCACTAGTGTCGTAGCATAATGCATAATAACAGTAACTGTGCATTTTGTTTAAACATTTAGTTTTGATATTCAATAGCACTAGTGTCGTAGCATAATGCATAATAATAGTAACTGTGCATTTTGTTTAAACACTGAAATGCATTTGAATACCTAGTGATGCGTAATTTATCCAATCGCTATTGCTTTATCTGTATGACCAGCGTGGTAAAGACATTCCGAAATGCAATAAATAGAAGTAGTGGATTTTCTTTTTTTTAATTACAGTAGCAGAATACTCCTATAAAAAAGTATGTAGTAATTAACTGTATTATTAACACACAATAACCAATTTGTGCTACTTAAAAAAGAATACGTCTCTCTACTGCCAACTCTGCTGCCAGCAATTTGCGGTAATGTGTGCAGTAATTGATTTTTTAAAACGCGCAGCTTCTGTTCCTTATTATTAACCAGACATGACGTTAACAATGTCACATGCATGTTTCATCTTTAAATACGATTACTTTCTTTTTCTTGTATGTAAATTTACCATTAAAACGTAGTTCTAACCCAAGATGGTCGAAACTGCTAACTATATCAATTACAGTATTATTCTGTAACCATTTTTAATCTATGCATGTTTCTAAATGTGTGTATGCGTGTAAGCACGTGTACATGCGTATTTGTGGGTGCGTGCATGCGTATGTGTGTAGGTATGTGCGTGCAAGCATAAGTGTGTACGTAAGCACACAGGCAGGCAGTCACAGACATACAATCACAGACAGACATACAGACAGATAGACAGACAGACACGGACAGACAGACAGACACACAAACACATACATAGAGAGAGAGAGAGAGAGAGAGAGAGAGAGAGAGAGAGAGAGAGAGAGAGAGAGACAGTCAGACAGACAGACATATACAGACAGACAGACAGACAGACAGACAGACAGGCAGAGACAGACAGACAGACTACCTCTATCAAAGGATGGGCAGATAGACATACAAACAGACACACAGACAGAGACAAACTACCTCTATCAAAGGAACAGACACACACCGCAGACAGACTACCTGTATCAAAGGATGGACAGACACACACCACAGACAGACTACTTGTATCAAAGGATGGACAGACACACACCACAGACAGACTACCTGTATCAAAGGATGGACAGACACACACCACAGACAGATTATCTCTATCAAAAGATGGACAGACACACACCACAGACAGACTACCTCTATCAAAGGATGGACAGATACACACCACAGAAAGACTACTTGTATCAAAGGATGGACCGACACACACCACACACAGACTACCTGTATCAAAGGATGGACAGACACACACCACAGACAGACTACCTCTATCAAAGGACGGACAGACACACACCACATACAGATTACCTCTATCAAAAGATGGACAGACACACACCACAGACAGACTACCTCTATCAAAGGATGGACAGATACACACCACAGACAGACTACCTCTATCAAAGGATGGACAGACACACACCACAGACAGACTACCTCTATCAAAGGATGGACAGAGGGGTGACCGGACCGATCGTGGTCATAGCACGGCTTGAAGTTGGTCCACACGGAGTTCAGGTCACTTCTGTACTGCCACAGACCCGTGTCCTCGCACTTCTTCGTGGCGAAGTCTGCAATATTAGCAAGGAAACCCCTAACTATAGGTGCTTTCACATGATACAATCCACTGTATACTTGTGGCGAAGTCTGCAATATTAGCAAGGAAATCCCTAACTATAGGTGCTTTCACATGATAAAATCCACTGTATACTTGTGGCGAAGTCTGCAATATTAGCAGGGAAATCCCTAACTATAGGTGCTTTTACATGATACAATCCACTGTATACTTGTGGCGAAGTCTGCAATATTAGCAAGGAAACCCCTAACGATAGATGCTTTTACATGATACAATCCACTGTATACTTGTGGCGAAGTCTGCAATATTAGCAAGGAAATCCCTAACTATAGGTGTTTTTACATGATACAATCCACTGTATACTTGTGGCGAAGTCTGCAATATTAGCAAGGAAATCCCTAACTATAGGTGCTTTCAGATGATACAATCCACTATATACTTGTGGCGAAGTCTGCAATATTAGCAGGGAAATCCCTAACTATAGGTGCTTTTACATGATACAATCCACTGTATACTTGTGGCGAAGTCTGCAATATTAGCAAGGAAATCCCTAACTATAGGTGTTTCTACATGATACAATCCACTGTATACTTGTGGCGAAATCTGCAATATTAGCAAGGAAATCCCTAACTATAGGTGCTTTCAGATGATACAATCCACTATATACTTGTGGCGAAGTCTGCAATATTAGCAGGGAAATCCCTAACTATAGGTGCTTTTACATGATACAATCCACTGTATACTTGTGGCGAAGTCTGCAATATTAGCAGGGAAATCCCTAACTATAGGGGTTTTTACATGATACAATCCACTGTATACTTGTGGCGAAGTCTGCAATATTAGCAAGGAAATCCCTAACTATAGGTGCTTTCAGATGATACAATCCACTATATACTTGTGGCGAAGTCTGCAATATTAGCAGGGAAATCCCTAACTATAGGTACTTTTACATGATACAATCCACTGTATACTTGTGGCGAAGTCTGCAATATTAGCAGGGAAATCCCTAACTATAGGTGCTTTTACATGATACAATCCACTGTATACTTGTGGCGAAGTCTGCAATATTAGCAAGGAAACCCCTAACGATAGGTGCTTTTACATGATACAATCCACTGTATACTTGTGGAGAAGTCTGCAATATTAGCAAGGAAATCCCTAACTATAGGTGTTTTTACATGATACAATCCACTGTATACTTGTGGCGAAGTCTGCAATATTAGCAAGGAAATCCCTAACTATAGGTGCTTTCAGATGATACAATCCACTATATACTTGTGGCGAAGTCTGCAATATTAGCAGGGAAATCCCTAACTATAGGTGCTTTTACATGATACAATCCACTGTATACTTGTGGCGAAGTCTGCAATATTAGCAAGGAAATCCCTAACTATAGGTGCTTTCAGATGATACAATCCACTATATACTTGTGGCGAAGTCTGCAATATTAGCAGGGAAATCCCTAACTATAGGTGCTTTTACATGATACAATCCACTGTATACTTGTGGCGAAGTCTGCAATATTAGCAAGGAAACCCCTAACGATGGGTGCTTTTACATGATACAATCCACTGTATACTTGTGGCGAAGTCTGCAATATTAGCAAGGAAACCCCAAACTATAGGTGTTTCTACATGATACAATCCACTGTATACTTGTGGCGAAGTCTGCAATATTAGCAAGGAAATCCCTAACTATAGGTGTTTGTACATGATACAATCCACTATATACTTGTGGCGAAGTCTGCAATATTAGCAAGGAAATCCCTAACTATAGGTGTTTTTACATGATACAATCCACTGTATACTTGTGGCGAAGTCTGCAATATTGACAACAACGAAATCCCTAGGACGGCATTTAGCTCAGTCGGTTGTGTGCTCGCTTGAGATGTTTGCGTTGCAAGATCGAACCACCTCGGTGGATCCATTCAACTGATTGGTCTTTTTCTCGTTCCAACGAGTGCACCACAACTGGTCAAAGACTGTGGTATGTGTTTTCCAGTCTGTGGGAATGTGCATATAAAAGATGCATTGCAGAATTATGAAAAATGTAGCGGGTTTCCTCTGATGACTGCGTGTCAGAATTACCAAATGTTTGACATCTAATAGCCGATGATTAATTAATCAATGTGCTCTAGTAGTGTCGATAAACAAAACAAACTCTAACTTTAACGAAATCCTTAACTATAGGTGCTTTCATACGATACAACCCACTATATATTGAATATGCATAATACATGTAAAACAAAATCTGTACATTATAGCATAATTAAATTAATATACAGCTGCCCGCTCCAATATACTGGCATATTCTAACACCTGAGCTTAGTGATGTTCCACTTTTGAATTGATTGAATATCTATTATCATCGTTGGTGGTGGTGGTGGTGGTGATGGTTGTGGTTTTGGTTGTGGTGGTGGTGGTGGTGATGGTTGTGGTTGTGGTGGTGATGGTGGTGGTGGTGGTGGTGGTGATGGTGGTGGTGGTGGTGGTGGTGGTGGTGGTGGTGGTTATGGTGGTGGTGGTGGTGGTGGTGGTGGTGGTGGTGGTGGTGGCGGCGGCGGTGCTGGTGTTTCGTATATAATATCACTTCGTATTGTCCCTGACTGACTGCACAGACCAGAAGCAAACTGAAACCCGTTTCCGACACAGAAGTATCTCTTATATGCTTTTCCCCACACACATGGTAGCAACCACCACAGTACAAACAAGTAATAATAGTGAATTATACTTGAAATGTAAAAATGCACAATGAATGCACTGGGGGGGGTGGGGGAGAGAGATCTAGCTCAGTTCGCCTGAGGTGCTTTGGTCGTAGGATCGGACCGCAAGTGGACCGATCCATTCTCTGATTAGTTTTGTTCCGGCCCAGCCAGTGCCCCATGACTGGGATATCAAAGACTGTCATATGTGCTCCTGTGAGAAAGTGCAAGACTATAATTTAATGTCTGAATTATCAAATAGCCGATGATTAAGAAACCAATATTCTTTACCAGTGTCATTAAAGAAAACAAACTTTAACATTTTAACTTTTGTATCATACGCTGTTTTATGTATTGTGTATCATACGCTGTTTTATGTATTTTGTATCATACGCTGTTTTATGTATTGTGTATCATACGCTGTTTTATGTATTTTGTATCATACGCTGTTTTATGTATTGTGTATCATACGCTGTTTTATGTATTTTGTATCATACGCTGTTTTATGTATTGTGTATCATACGCTGTTTTATGTATTTTGTATCATACGCTGTTTTATGTATTTTGTATCATACGCTGTTTTATGTATTTTGTATCATAAGCTGTTTTATGTATTTTGCTTTTAAACGCTGCAGGGGTGGCGCATAGCCCAGTGGTAAAGCGTTCGCTTGGTGCGCGGTCGGTCCAGGATAGACCCCCGTCGGTTGGGCCCATTGGACTATTTCTCGTGACTTCTCGTGATGATGTTAATAGTATATTGAGATAAAGACTTTGTTTTCACTCTGTGTATTGAAATGAAATAGACAACATAGTAATTGTCTCTAAGATTATATATTAGAATTAAACCCATTTTCGACATCCAATTATGCATTAGCTTATGATTAAGATGTAACTGTGCTCTGGTGGTGTCGTTAAATAAAAGAAACTTTAACTTTAATGAAGCACTGCGGTGTATCGATGCTGTACTCTATCACATCACAGGCAGCTGACGCTTTTATCACTCCGCTAAATCAAACTTTTTTTGTAGACCTTGAGGCAATGAATGCTATACATCGCTCACCTTTTCAAATATCTACTGGTGAATACAACCCACAATAGAAATAGAAACTATTAATTAAAATAGAAAAAAAATCGTTTTGTACGATAGGAAAATTAGTCTGTGCGAAAACAATTTAGTTGCAAACTAACGATAAATCAATATTGACCTTTTAAGCATGTGCGTGTATGTGATTTTTCTGGCATTTAAAAACAGTTTGGGGATTAACGTTTTCAGACACTGACTTGCACGTTTTGAGACAGATCTGCTAAATGCACTTTCCATTGCTGCGCGGCGCAGTGGTGCATTTTCAAGAACAACACCCAAACATGATTTTAATCTCATCCTATCGACATAACAGATCTTCCTCGGAGTAAAGTGGGGGGAAAAGGAAAGGAATGTTTGTTTAATGACACATCTGACGTCAGAACATTGTTTATTCAGCGGCTGTTAGGTGTTAAGACAACAAGGTGTGTTTGTATAATGACGCGTTAGCACACTGTTTAATCAGCGACCGGCCTCGGTACAGGGTTCGTAGCCCGGTACCGGCTCCAACTAAGAGCGAGTTCTTAAGGACTCATTGGGTAGGTGTAAGGCCACTACACCCTTTTCTCTCTCGCTAACCACTAACCAACTAACAACTAACCCATAGCTGAGGTGTGCCCAGGATAGCGTGTTTGGACCTTAATTGGATATAAGCACGAAAATAAGTTGAAATGAATGAATGTTTAATCAGCGACTATTTAAAAAAGAAATAAGAGGAGTGTGTGTTTTGTGACACCTCAGCACATTGTATAATCACGGCTATTACATAAGAAAGGAAAGGAATGTTTCTTTAATGACACCTCAGCACATTGTTTACTCACGGCTATTACATAAGAAAGGAAAGGAATGTTTCTTTAATGACACCTCGGCACATTGTTTACTCACGGCTATTATATAAGAAAGGAAAGGAATGTTTCTTTAATGACACCTCGGCACATTGTTTACTCACGGCTATTATATAAGAAAGGAAAGGAATGTTTCTTTAATGACACCTCGGCACATTGTTTACTCACGGCTATTACATAAGAAAGGAAAGGAATGTTTCTTTAATGACACCTCGGCACATTGTTTAATCACGGCTATTACATAAGAAAGGAAAGGAATGTTTCTTTAATGACACCTCAGCACATTGTTTACTCACGGCTATTACATAAGAAAGGAAAGGAATGTTTCTTTAATGACACCTCGGCACATTGTTTAATCACGGCTATTACATAAGAAAGGAAAGGAATGTTTCTTTAATGACACCTCGGCACATTGTTTAATCACGGCTATTACATAAGAAAGGAAAGGAATGTTTCTTTAATGACACCTCGGCACATTGTTTACTCACGGCTATTACATAAGAAAGGAAAGGAATGTTTCTTTAATGACACCTCGGCACATTGTTTACTCACGGCTATTACATAAGAAAGGAAAGGAATGTTTCTTTAATGACACCTCGGCACATTGTTTACTCACGGCTATTATACAAGAAAGGAAAGGAATGTTTCTTTAATGACACCTCGGCACATTGTTTACTCACGGCTATTACATAAGAAAGGAAAGGAATGTTTCTTTAATGACACCTCGGCACATTGTTTACTCACGGCTATTATATAAGAAAGGAATGTTTCTTTAATGACACCTCGGCACATTGTTTAATCACGGCTATTATATAAGAAAGGAACGCAACCAGGACCAGTGCTGTGGTAGATATTTTACCGCTTGTTTTCCATCGGTATGGGGCGGGATGTAGCTCAGTGACAAAGCACTCGCCTAATGCGCGAGTAGTGTAGGATCGATCCCTGGCGGTGGACTCATGTGCTATTTCTCCTTCCAGCCAGCATATCAAAGGTACATGTATATTAAAGTTCGCCACCTGGGGTTTGAAATTATCACTCTTTACTTCGAAGGGTGCAAAAAGGGAAGCAACTCTTATTAAACCACCGTAGACGGGAAATACACTATATGATATGGAATTATGTTCTATACGCAGACATCAACCCTGTTTTTTCATGACAGCTATGGGAGTTGAACCTCCTTTCAATATTGCATAACCTTTCAACTTTGCATAACAGTCAAATCAGTTCTGATTCAAACACAATAAATGGATCGAATAATGGTATGACCCCTTACCATGCGTGTTGAAGCCGATGATGTAGTCTGGACAGCGCTGTGTCGCTACCTCTCCCGCTCGGGTGTACGGCCAACACAGCAAGTTGTCGAACGTTATATTGCAGTATAACCCTGGAACAATACCACAGGTGAATTTCATATTGTAAAAATGAAGAAAATGTTGGGTTTAAAAAAAACAAAAAACAGAGAGAGACAGAGATTGCTTCTTCACTGCACAATTTAAACTAACGATTTGAAGTATAATGCCTAACTCATAATATCTAAGTTAGGCCATTATGTATTAAAAAAAGAGTATATTCTCAGGATATTGCAAATACATATATATGTTTGAGGGACAACGACATTTGTTTTTAGTCAGTAAAAAACGTGGGGGGGGGGGGGGGAGAGCGGGCCTTTATCCTTGACCTTATTCACAAAATTATTAAGTAGAAAAGTCCATCGCTTGAACATACAGCAGTTTTTACATGTTCACATCCTTTCAAGGTTCCCCTGGCGCCTGTCTCTGACATGGCAGTGGTTTTAAAATAATATTTGATTTAACGACACCACTAGAGCACATTGATTTATGCATCATCGGCTATTGGCTATCAAACATTTGGTAATTTCGAAATATAGTCTTAGAGAGGAAACCCGCTACATTTTTCCATTAGTAGCATGGGATCTTTTATATGCACCATCCCACAGACAGGATTGCACATATCACAGCTTTTGATATACCAGTTGTGGTGCACTGGCTGGTACAAAAAATAGCCCAATGGGCCCATCAACGGGGGTCGATCTCAGACCGACCACACATCAGGTGAGCACTTTACCACTGGGCTACGTCCCACCCTGGCCACTGGTTTTGTCCAGGACGCATGAAAAGATCAACCTCCTGAGGACCGCATGAATATCGTTCAGTCCCACGACTGGTCGTGTTCCAATGATCCATTTCAAATGATAATTGATCGGTTTGTCTCTACCGATGTGATGATCGATTGTAAAAACATCCATAATCGATTGTGTGGGGAAATGTTAACTGTAATTGTTCCTCCGGTTTATATGATGGAATTAATGTAAAATTATATATTGTGGTTTGTGTTCATTTGTACATATATACAAAAAAAATATATTAAATAGTTATTAACCGTAAACTTAGTCATTTGTAGGGCCTATACCGGTGAAAACGACAATAGGAAAGAATGAAATGTTTTATTTATCCACGCACTAAACACATTTTATTTACGGTTATATGGCGTCAGACATATGGCTAAGGACCACACACATACTAAGGGAGGAAACCCGCTGTCGCCACTTCATGGGCTACTCTTTTCGATTAGCAGCAAGGCATATTTTATATGCACCATTCCACAGAGAGGATAGTAAATACCACGGCCTTTGTTACACCAGTTGTGGAGCACTGGCTGGAACGAGAAATAGCCAAATGGGTCCACCGACGAGGGTCGATACTAGACCGACCGCGCATCAAGCGAATGCTTTACCACTGGGCTACGTCCCGCCCACGACAATAGGTGTACGTATGATTCAAATCCTACTTCTGTTCACATAATTCTAACCGACCGTGTAATTGAAAATTGATCGGTTAGTGCAAATCGAACATAACCAATGACGGATCCTGAAACCCCAACCGATTCCCAACACTAGCGCCCATTGGATTAAATTTTCACAGATGCATAGGCACGATTGCGATCGCGCCTTTCAATAAAGTTTGTGAAAGTTTATTTTAAAATAAAAAAACAAAGAATCGAAGTTGTTCTCATGAATGAATGAACGATGAACGAATGAATGAATGTATGAATGAATCAATGAATCAATGAATGTTTAACAACACCCCAGCATGAAAATATACGTCGGCTACTGGGTGTCAAACTATGGTAAAAGTGTAAATGAAGATATAGGTTCTCAATTTAATTAACATAATCGAAGTAAGATCTCGCTTTATGAAATGTCGTGATCATCTGTTTGTTCAGTCTTGCTACTGACATCATTCCAGGAGATTTCCTTCATATATAAGAAGTAATTTTGCCGCTAGTGTTTTCAATTTATCGTCGCGCTATCTCCGTGACTAATCATACTATGGAGCTTTATTTGATCCTGTAGAACAAACGAGAGTTTTACACACTGTTTGCAAAGCCACTCTGAAAAGATTCTCGAAATTCCATAAAAACACTTTGTCAAACAATAAATCACTTTAGCGTCAAATGGATGTTTAGGTCACAATTACTCCTTAAACTAAGACTTAACGTTTTTTTAATGCAGCCAGTGGTACCTGTCTGTAAACGTCCGGATTCGATGTGTTCAGAATAGCCCGACAATTATTATCGCTACGCCAAAACGATTGCGTGAGTGTCGATAAAGAGAATCGTTTTGCATTTTTTACTGACAGGTTATGACTTGGAGTCGGGTTATTAAGGCCGGGGTATGAAGACCAAGACGGGCAGCTCGCACGGAACTGTCGTGACCAATACACATAAGGGATTAGTTCTGTAATAAAGTACAGGCACACGTATTATTATGTTGCAGACACGATGCTTCTTAGAACGTGAATAACTGGTAGTTAGTTTCCAAGACCATTGTTTATAAAATTGCCCTTGGAGCATCGAATCAAAAGATACTATTATTTTCTAGGGCCATCATGGAGGTCAGTTCCCAACCACCCTCCAAACAAGATCAATCATTTTTATTATTGTTTTGTTGTGCCCTTTTTGTTCAGTCGGAGACCCCTTGCTACTAATGGAAAAATGTAGCGGGTTTCCTCTCTCAGACTATATGTCAAAATTACTAAATGTTTGACATCCAGTAGCCGATGGTTAATAGATCAATGTGCTCTAGCGGTGTCGTTAGACAAAACTAATGTCTTCTTCTTATATCGAGTTTTTTAAGTTGAATAGCGAAAAGATAATTCGTACTTTATTTTATCTTTAACATTTGTTGTTTCATTTTGCTAATATTTTATAGGGACATTCCTGAGTTTGCTGCACTTTTTAAGATGTTATGGACTAACAAAGACTTTTTAACGATTGTATTTACATATCAAATATATTTTTTTGCATAAAATATTAGTGGCTGTATATTAAACGTGTTTCTGGACGTTCTAATATTTGTACTAGGTTAAATTTTATTTCATTTCCAAAAATATAATTTTTTGATACGTACGAAATTATTTGAAGACAAAATCCAGTTTGGCCTTCTTAAAATATTAAGACGAGCAGAAACGCAGTGAATATACAGACACTGATATTGGAAACAAGAAAATATATTTAATATGTAAGTTTGATCGTAGAAATATTTATTAATCGGAAACATCTTATAATGGAAAAAACTCAGGAATGTCCCTTTAATAACTTGTTCTGAATAATATTAGGAAACGATATAATATATAGTTTTTCAATAAAACATATTTCTAATATTTCTGGCATATTTGTACTGTTGAATTTTGTTCGATGTTTCTCTTATTTATTTATTTATTCAATTTCATTATTTAGAACTGAGAATCACTACATACTGTTGCTTTTGAGAATAGCTTGTAAAACTGGATCGGCCTCGGTGGTGTCGTGGTTAAGCCATCGGGCATATAGGCTGGTAGGTACATGGATTTGCAGACCGGTACCTGCTTCCACCCAGAGATAGTTTTAACGAACCAGTGGGTAGGTGTAAGGCCACTACACCCTCTTCTCTCTCACTAACTAACTAACAAGTAACAACTAACCCACTGTTCTGGACAGACAGCCCAGATAGCTTAGATGTATGCCCAGGACAGCGTGATTGAACCTTAATAGGAATTAAGCACGAAAATAAGTTGAAATGACATGAATGTAAAATTAGACACAATAAAAATGTTATTAGTGTTATAATCATTTCGCATTAGTATTATTTTTTGTCAATATGTCTTTGTCTCTATGTACAGCTACCGGCCTCGGTGGCGTCGTGGTAGGACATCGGTATACAGGCTTGTAGGTACTGGGTTCGGATCCCAGTCGAGGCGTGGGATTTTTAATCCAGATACCGACTCCAAACCCTGAGTGAGTGGTCCGCAAGGCTCAGTGGGTAGGTGTAAACCACTTGCACCGACCAGTGATCCATAACTGGTTCAACAAAGGCCATGGTTTGTGCTATCCTGCCTGTGGGAAGCGCAAATAAAAGATCCCTTGCTACTAATCGGAAAGAGTAGCCCATGTAGTGGCGACAGCGGGTTTCCTCTCAAAATCTGTGTGGTCCTTAACCATATGTCTGACGCCATATAACCGGAAAATAAAATGTGTTGAGTGCGTCGTTAAATAAAACATTTCTTTCTTTCTTTCTATGTACAGCTGTACACACACAGACGCTACGTCGCTTGCGCCCCACTAGCTACACCGCTTCATTGAATCATGTACGCTTCGTGGTGTTCACCAAAGCCAGTCAAATCTTCTGTAACAGCCACAAAAATAACCCAGTTACGTGATATTTTGAAATGCCTTGATGATTGGTTTGGACAGAGTAATTCACGAGACACAAAGATGGTTACGCCGTTATGTTCCTATGTGTGTATCTGTTCCGGGTTAAGTCTATGGCTATCCAGAGACAGGACCCGGAACAGACATGCTCGAAACCTTAGTGGTATATGAGCATGTTAAAATTAGCCGCTTCCGCCTTCCTATGTGTGCCCGCTCGCCACCTGCATTGTTATACATGTATGCATACTGATCCAACAAAGAAGACTGACCCCCCCCCCCCCTGTCCTGGACACATCCGCCGGGGAATCTCGTAGAATGTGGCCAAGACAGTCGTGATTGAACCTTCAGCGGATGTAAGCACGAGTCAAGTGGTTGAATTATTGATTGACTGATAGAAGATTGACAAATCTGTGTGGGTAATTGTAAACGCTGGTCGGATATATGTTAGCCAAAAGCCATACTTCCAAAAATTAAAATATTCGCTGAATCTGGACTTCCGGACCCATGGCTAATCAAGAAGATAGATCAGTTAAGTTGAAGAGACGATCCTGAGTTTGTCGATATTAAGATGATATTAAGATTAACAGAGATTTATAACGACTAAATTTACGTTCCGGCTGATCGACGTAAATCCCCCTCTCCCCAGAAAAAATGCTTATGAGAACACAGTCGTAAATAATCTGCGTGGGCTCCGAGTCTTTGACATATTTTATGGAAACTAGACTTTACACCAGAGACTGATTTGCGATATCACACGCGCATCGTTGACATCCGGGTAACTAATAGCGAACCTTACCATCCCCGGGGTGGGGTGTCTGTTTCTGCTCCTCCAGGCAGTTTTTGCGGGCTTTGAAGACAAGGAAACGCGAGTATTCCACGGTGAGCTTCGGTCCCCCTTGACCCTGCAACGAACAAACACACGTGTGATGTTTAATGAAATAATTCATTTCGACACAGATCGAGATCGTCTTTCAAGCCAGTTTAACGAAGTACAAAATTAGACCACCATTCACTCTGAAGACATCCTCGGGGGAATTCTGAGGATATGCCCAAGGCTTGATTTGATGTAGCCTCGGATCAAATGATTGATTTAAATACATTACAGTTTTTATCAAATAAAGGTAGGACTAAATAACGTCGAAATGGGGGTGATTCGGTGTAAAGAAATGGTTTAACGCACGCCGGATGCATCGTAGATTTCATCCATTTCGGTGGATATTTTTCCTCCCCGTTTCAGCTAATGTACTTCAAAAAGCTGTGGTGTGTGCTATCATGTTTGCTGCTTTTAGGTATGTGGCGGAAGCATCTATCTTCCTATCTAGAACAAGTGTCGAAATAACTATGTTAGTCACCAAATAGCCACAGTTTAAAATATGCTGACATGTTATTAAACCTTTTATTACGTTTTCATTTGGAAAATGGCATGCTATTATTTGAAAAAAGATGTATTGATGGAGCACGCGCCACTGTGAATGGTAATTACACATCGATAGGCTCTTTTTACAGATTAACGTCTAAAATATGGATAAAATAAAAGTGGTCTTTTTGTTGTCTATTGTTGTATTTATTACAACCAGTTACAGATCGGTTTATTTATATTCAAACATTGTTAAATGGTGAATTAAATAAACAAATTACAATTTGCTCCGAATTCCTTCCACCTTTCCAAAGCATACGCCAAATCTTCAATAATTATTAAACTTTATATACTACTCAAAAGAATTTAAGGGTCAAAAATTTATAACGAAATAAGTTTCAGAGTGTATTAGATTGATGATGTAAACTACACCAAAAATTTAATTTATTGTTCCATATTTACCAAAAAACACAAATAAACGTCACTGTATACAAGGAAGTCACATGACATGCTGTCAAAGTTGAAGGTTTAATAGTGTGTGAATCCACCCCTGGCGCGAATACACTCGACACATCGTTTCCTCATGCTGTTGATCAGACGTCTGAAGAACTCTTGGGGAATGGCCTGCCACTCTGCCATAAGAAGTTGACCCAGATCATGAAGGTTGGCCGGAGGGGCATGGTTATCCCGAACTCTCCTGCCTAATTCGTCCCAGGCGTGCTCTGTTGGGGCCAAGTCAGGCGAATATGCTGGCCAATCCATCCTGGCGATACCTTGTTGTCTGAGAAAGTCCGTTACCACCCTGGCGCGGTGGGGTCTGGCATTGTCATCCTGCAGAACTGCCCCACCGCCAATCTGCTGAAGGCCTGGGAGAACCAACGGCCGGATAATCTCATTCAGATAGCGGATTCCATTCAGATTGCCATCCACCACATAGAGGGGGGTCCTGTGGTGGATAGAGATGCCGCCCCACACCATGACGCTGCCACCACCGAACCGGTGACGTTGTCTAACGTTAACGTCAGCGAAGCGCTCCCCAGGACGTCTGTAGACACGAACCCGACCGTCGTTGAACTGGAGACTAAACCTGGACTCATCAGTGAACATCACTCGACCCCACTGAACACGTTGCCACCGCAGATGAAGCGTGCACCAGTGACGTCTGGCCGTTCTGTGACGTGGTAGGAGTGGTGGTCGAACAGCCTGGCGACGGCAGCGTAGATTATTGGCTCTCAGACGATTGCGTATGGTTTGATCAGACACTCGAGTTCCAGTCGCAGTCCGCAGATTGTCACGTAATCGGCGTGCAGTGGTTGTGCGTTGACGTAGAGCCATATTGGTGATGTAGCGATCCTCTCTATTTGTAGTGCTTCGGGGTCTTCCCGAACGTGGACGATTTCGAACAGAATTCGTTGCTTGGTACCGTTGCCACAGTCGGCCAACGACACTCTGACTGACACCAAGTCTCAGAGCAACATTTGTTTGCGTATTGCCATCCTGAAGTCAAGCAATAGCCCTTCCTCGATCTTCGATAGTCAGTTGAAGTCGTACCATTGTCAAATTTGGAGTTTGCACCGTACATGAACGCAAGCTCCAATTATACGGAAATTCAGCATTGGGAACATGGAATACACGTGCAAAGCGTGCAAATGAAGCCCTTTGTGAAAAAGCAAGTTATGGGCACTTAGCAGACCTTTCGCTTTCGCCCTAATTTACGTGCAAATGTAAGCATGTTTTCGCCATTAGAACTAGTCGACAGTGTCAATGACAGTGGATTTTTATTCATTTATGGGTTGCTTAGACCCACTTTCGTCAAAATGGAACAATACCATGCGTGACATTATGGTCTAGCTAATATAATCGTCATTCAGAAAATAATGTCGAAAATATCGTCTGACCCTTAAATTCTCCTCAATTTTCAGCTGGGCCAACTGATGCTTTCAACACATTTATGCGCATATATATTTACATACTGGATCAGCGATATGGGGGTATCCAAAGTGATGACATAGGAATTGTGCCTAGAAAGTATTGTAAATACATTTTATGAATAAGTTATAGACCACCAAACTCGGTTGCCTTGGGGATAATTGGAATAGTTCTGCTCTAAATATATAACGATTAAAATATGATTTAATTCAGCACTGGATCTGATAGAACAGAACAGAACAAACCTTTATTTGAACCCAGATGACATAAAATGATATAGGAACAGATCAATATTTCGTCATGTACATAGTGCAGGTCTATGTAGTTTAATAAATAAATAAAAAAAAGCAAACAAACAAATAAACAAACAAACAAACAAATACATAAATGAATTTGCAACTCGAAAATTAATTTACTAGAGTTTTTAAAAATCGCTAAAGTAAGTCATTTTTAATTATTTGAAACACATTTATCAGTTGATTGACTATAGTATAGAGTATAGACGTTATCACTAAATGTCGGGGCGGAAATATTCCAAAAACTCAACAAAGGGACACTGTAATGTAACCAATGGCAGACAGTGTCGACTGTGATCTATGCACCAATAATAAACGATGACTTCTTGCTGATAAACCATTTGGTGAGCACTAAAGCATTATATCACTATGCTGCACCAAAACACTGTTCGTGTATTCAAAACTCTGTTCTGGTGCACGGAACGTGTTTCTAAACGTTTCGCAGAAGTGAGAACGTGTTTCTGAACGTGTTCCTGTTCTCAAATCCCACGCTACCTCGCATATACAGTGAAACACCTCTAAACCGGACACCCTTGGGATCAATAAAAATATCCTGTATTAAGAGGGATCCGTTTAGAGAGGTTAAGTCCTGGTACTCTTTTTAAAAACAGACTCTTCAAAACTTCCGGTTTTGAAGGAATTCCGGTTTACAGAGGGTCCGGTCTTGAGAGATTTCACTGTATAACAGTAATGTTATTAGAACAGGTTCTCAACAGTTCGCTAACGCAGTTTCGAATACATGGTGATATAATAATTCAATTTGCTTAATATCTTATCATATGGCATGTGCCAAAATTACAGTATAGTATAATATATGTACCCTGATACGAATAATACAGAATTATAATATGTACCATGGGTTATAAGGCGTTTAAGTACAAATAAAAAAACCTCTGTGACTATTATTTTTAGCTGATCCATTTATATATATATATGTATGTATGTATGTATGTATGTATTTTTATATTTTGAATATCTCTATTGTATGTGTGTGTGTGTGTGTGTGTGTGTGTGTGTGTGTGTGTATCAGGGTACATAAATTATGTATAATTATATAGAGAATTGTGCATTTCCAGAAAAATGCCGTAAACGTTAGTTAGGGCAGGTCGGCTTTTTGTTTTAAATTTGTATTTACAACCTTCAACCCTACGGGTCCAGATAAAATGTTAGGTATGTACTCTTTTCACCTACAAAAATAGGGTCGTTTCATTTTGTAGGCAGGGTTGTATTCTTGGAAAAAACGTATTTTTAGGCCTTATATTTAACTATTTATTCATTAAGGAAATGATAATATGACTGTGCATAAATGTAGTATTTTGTGATATCTTTAGGTGGGAGGGATGGGATCTGTTCAGTCGGTACAGCACTCGCCTGAGGTGCATATGTCGTAGGATCGAACCGCCTCAATGGACCTATTCCCTGATTGGGTTTTTTCCCCCGTACCATTCAGTGTACCACGTCTGGTATATCAAAGGCCATGGAATATGCTGTCCTGTCTAAGGGAAGTTGCATATGAAAGATTCATTGCTGCTAATGGGAAAATGTAGCGGATTTAAGACTACGAATCAAAATTACCGAATGTTTGATATACATTAGCCTATGATTAATAAATCAATGTGCTCTAGTGGTGTCAATTAACAAAATAAACTTTAACTTAGCCGATAAATTAATGTGCTCTAATAGTCGTTAATACAAAACAAACTTTAACTTTTAACTTTGTGATATCTCTACAAAATACTAATCAGTAAATTTGGAAGGGGAACAAAGATGAGAGTACACCTTTAATGAACTGACACGTGGTATACCTTGTTAAAATACTTCAACAGTGTGTATAGCAGAAAGTACTGACACGTGAAACGATCGATCGATTAAAAAACAATAAAGTTTGATAAACATCGGCAATACCTAGCTACCTGGCTGGTGAAGTGGGAGTAGTAGAAAAATACGAAAAGTGTCCTTTCTAATTTAAAATGACCCTTTTTGTCTAGAAGAAGAAGACTATTTCTGTGTCTTGCAATCTAATTAAAATTAGCTCCACTATTACACGTGGATCTAACAGCAGCCAGTTGGAGCTCATGTCTACCAATCAAAACCTTACTTGCAGAATCATGCCAGTAATTTAAAAATAATTTGAAAACATTCCGAATTATCCTGAGGGTATACGACATATTTCGTGTGAATTACGAATGCCTTAAAACATGTTTTATTTTATAAATAAATAATTTTTAATGTAAAACTGAAGACTGATAACCCATTGGAGACTACGCAGTGTTGTTAGCAGTCTGATTAAAATTAGTTCTACTGGTCTAAATAAGGCATCGTAATTCACATGAAACATATCGTATACCCGATTGTAATTATAACAAAGCCACAAAACCACAAGAAAAACAACTAAAGTACCCTCCACCACCACCCCCCAAAAATAAATTCTCATTGGCCAGTTTTACACATTGATGCACAGTACCATATTATTTGGTGATTTAACGTTTATTAAAGGGACATTCCTGAGTTTTACACATTGGTGCACAGTACCATGTTATTTGGTGATTTAACGTTTATTAAAGGGACATTCCTGAGTTTTACACATTGGTGCACAGTACCATGTTATTTGGTGATTTAACGTTTATTAAAGGGACATTCCTGAGTTTTACACATTGATGCACAGTACCATGTTATTTGGTGATTTAACGTTTATTAAAGGACATTCCTGAGTTTTACACATTGGTGCACAGTACCATGTTATTTGGTGATTTAACGTTTATTAAAGGGACATTCCTGAGTTTTACACATTGGTGCACAGTACCATGTTATTTGGTGATTTAACGTTTATTAAAACATTCTGAGTTTTACCACATTGATGCACAGTACCATAATTTGGTGATTTAACGTTTATTAAAGGGACATTCCTGAGTTTTTACAATTGGTGCACAGTACCTGTTTATTTTGGTGATTTAACGTTTATTAAAGGGACATTTCCTGAGTTTTACACACCACAGTACCATGTTATTTGGTGAACGTTTATTAAAGGGACATTCCTGAGTTTTACACATTGGTGCACAGTACCATGTTATTTGGTGATTTAACGTTTATAAAGGGACATTCCTGAGTTTTACACATTGGTGCACAGTACCATGTTATTTGGTGTGATTTAACGTTTTATTAAAGGGACATTCCTGAGTTTTACACATTGGTGCACAGTACCATGTTATTGGTGATTTAACGTTTATTAAAGGGACATTCCTGAGTTTTTACACATTGGTGCACAGTACCATGTTTTGGTGATTTAACGTTTTTAAAGGGACATTCCTGAGTTTTACACATTGGTGCACAGTACCATGTTATTTGGTGATTTAACGTTTATTAAAGGGACATTCCTGAGTTTTACACATTGGTGCACAGTACCATGTATATTTGGTGATTAACGTTTATTAAAGGGACATTCCTGAGTTTTACACATTGGTGCACAGTACCATGTTATTTGGTGATTTTTTAACGTTTATTAAAGGGACATTCCTGAGTTTTACACATGGTGCACAGTAATTTTGGTGATTTAACGTTTATAAAGGGACAATTCCTGAGTTTTACACATTGGTGCACAGTACCATGTTATTTGGTGATTTAACGTTATTAAAGGGACTTCCTGAGTTTTACACATTGGTGCACAGTACCATGTTATTTGGTGATTTAACGTTTATTAAAGGGACATTCCTGAGTTTTACACATTGGTGCACAGTACCATGTTATTTGGTGATTTAACGTTTATTAAAGGGGACATTCCTGAGTTTTACACATTGGTGCACAGTACCATGTTATTTGGGTGATTTAACGTTTATTAAAGGGACATTCCTGAGTTTTACACATTGGTGCACAGTACCATGTTATTTGGTGATTTAACGTTTATTAAAGGGACATTCCTGAGTTTTACACATGGTGCACAGTACCATGTTATTTTTAACGTTTATTAAAGGGACATTTGAGTTTTACACATTGGTGCACAGTACCATGTTATTTGGTGATTTAACGTTTATTAAAGGGACATTCCTGAGTTTTACACATTGGTGCACAGTACCATGTTATTTGGTGATTTAACGTTTATTAAAGGGACATTCCTGAGTTTTACACATTGGTGCACAGTACCATGTTATTTGGTGATTTAACGTTTATTAAAGGGACATTCCTGAGTTTTACACATTGGTGCACAGTACCATGTTATTTGGTGATTTAACGTTTATTAAAGGGACATTCCTGAGTTTGCTGCAATTTGTAAGATGTTATCGACTAACAGAGACTTTTTAACGATTGTAATACATATCAAATATAAAATATAATATAACATAAAATATTAGTGGCTGTATATTAAACGTGTTTCTGATCGTTCTAATATTTGTACTAGGTTAAATTTCATTTTATTTCCTAAAATATTTTATTTTTGTACGTACGAAATTATTTGAAGACAAAATCCAGTTTGGGCTTCTTACAAATATTAAGACGACCAGAAACATATTGAATATACAGACACTGATATTCTAAACAAGAAAATTAATTTAATATGTAAGTTTAATCGTAGAAATATTTTATTAGTCGGAAACATCTTACAATGCATCAAACTCGGGAATGTCCATTTAAAGTAATGATGCCCTTGGAGACTACCGAGCAACGAGGAATTACGGGTTATTTATCACAAATGAATTAATGCTGCGAACATGAGTCCAATTTCACAAAACATCATAAGCCATGTTTTGCACGTAAACGTAAATCTATGACAAAACCACAATTCTTATTACTACTAACAGTACAACTAATGTAGTTTGAAATTTACACATTTAATTTTCTTTTGTCTTTGAAATGCTCCAACTTCCATAATATTGAAAGTAATTGCTAGTCGCAGACGTAAACTTACGATGTTTTGTGAAATAGGCCCCTAAGCTCTTGGCTTTGAGTTTTTTCTCTTCTTGTTTCTTTTCTTTTTTTAACCCCCAATGATATAAATTTAAATTGATAATGGGTAATAATTAGAATATTGACCTCACTTCCATTTCGATTCAAATTTATTTCCCTCAGGACATAGACATGATACGAAATGGAAGCTCGTTAATATCCTACAATAATGTTTGCAGAATCTAATATAACAGTGAAAAGAATCCATATTTAACGATAATCATCGCTTAAAACTTTTATTAAGTAATTATATATTTTTATTAGAGAACGACCCGTAGCTGCTTTTAGGCTAGAGCAGTCTATGCGGCGACAATAGGTTCCCCTCCTCATATCTCTCTCTCTCTCTCTCTCTCTCTCTCTCTCTCTCTCTCTCTCTCTCTCTCTCTCTCTCTCTCTCTCTTGGTTTCTCTCTCCATATCTCTCCGTCTCTCTATCTGTCTCTCTCCCTGTGTCTCTCCCTCCCTCCCCTCCCCCCCTCTCTCTCTCTCTCTCTCTCTCTCTCTCTCTCTCTCTCTCTCTCTCTCTCCCACCCTCTCTCAATTCTCTCTCCCCATCTGTCTGTCTGTCGTGGTCTCCCCATCTCTCAGTCTGTCAGTCTGTCTCTCAGTCTGTCAGTCTGTCAGTCTGTCTCTCAGTCTCTCTCTCTCTCTCTCTCTCTCTCTCTCTCTCTCTCTCTCTCTCTCTCTCTCTCTCTCTCTCTCTCTCTCTCTCTCTGTGTGTCTCGCTCTCTCAACCAGGTGTCGAAAACAATCATTATGTTAGACTTCAATTAGCATTTACCGGCCTCGGTGGCGTCGTGGCAGGCCATAGGTCTACAGGCTGGTAGGTACTGGGTTCGGATCCCAGTCGAGGCATGGAATTTTTAATCCAGATACCGACTCCAAACCCTGAGTGAGTGCTCCGCAAGGTTCAATGGGTAGGTGTAAACCACTTGCACCAACCAGTGATCCATAACTGGTTCAACAAAGGCCATGGTTTGTGCTATCCTGCCTGTGGGAAGCGCAAATAAAAGATCCCTTGCTGCCTGTCGTAAAAGAGTAGCCTATGTGGCGACAGCGGGTTTCCTCTAAAAAAATAATATGCATGGTCCTTAACCATATGTCTGACGCCATATAACCGTAAATAAAAAATGTGTTGAGTGCGTCGTTAAATAAAACACTTCTTTCTTTTTCTTTCTTTCAGTTAGGTTTAAAAACAGTTACGAAATGTAAATATTGTTTTCCCTTTCCCTTGTAGTCGTGGCTTTGAAATAAAATAATCCCGATAGTCCACGGATAAGTGGTGATCGACAGGGCCGATCCTTTAACCCACCGTCTCTCAAGCGAACGCTCTGATCGCCAAACCACATTCCATTCTTGACATTGAAGACTAATTTGCTATATTTATCTTGAACGAAAAACCAGTATAGTAGTTTTCTCTGCGAACGAGTTCCAATTGCATTGTCATTGATCCAAACGAGAAAGGCAATTGCATGTTATCCCACGCATATGACCATACTTAAGTTCATCTGATTTTGCGCGAAAACACTATCCTCAAAAAGTACGACTTCTAACAAACAGACAAAACAGGAATAAGGCGTCATTGTTTTTTTGCAAATTCAGTAGTTTATTTTTTACAATAAGAGACGTGACATCTAAACTGGTGAAAATGCTGTCACCTCGAGAACATAATCACCTCTATTACTAGTATCATGAGCATATTTTAATAAGAATAGGAATGATTTATTTAACGATGTCGGTTAAGATAATTAGAGACGAATGGGCTACTCTTTCCGATTAGCAGCAAAGGATCTTTCATATGCAGCAACCCATAGACAGGATAGTACATACCGCAGCTTTTGTTACACCAGCTGTGGATCGAGAAATAGCCAATGGGACCACCGACGGGGATCGATCCTAGGCTGACCACGAATCACGCGAGTGCTTCACCACTGTTCCGCCCCAAGAGAACATTTTAAAAACGAAGGAAAGGGACATTTCGCGACACCTTAACACATTTTAAGCTACATCTAGTTCGTGTTTAACATATGGTTATCATCCAAACCAGTGCCATACGACTGATATATCAAAGGCCGTGGTATATGCTGTCATGTCTGTTGGAAAATGAAGATCACGTGTCAGAATTACCAAATATTGTACATCCCATAGCCGATGATTAATTGATCAATGCGCTCTAGTGGTGTCGTTAAACAAAACAAGTTTTAACATAAACATATTGTTTCTTGATAGTTGGTCAAAAGAAAAAGATAGACATAATAGCAGAGAGTCTATGTTTACGCGTACATGTATTATATTTTCGTGGTATTCTTAAATTCGTATACGTGCTATCCTCTCTGAGATAACGTTCATATAAAATATATTCTTGCTGCTTAGTAAATGTATGTGTTAGGACACAGACTGCTAAAACATATACGTCTGATTTGTCGCGAAAATTACTCTACTAAACCAACTACATAATCGTCATACCCTACTTGTTATTGACATTTTGGTTTATATAGTTGAATTAAGTCTGCGTAGCCATAAATCCAGTAAAGACTTAGTCGCAAATTCCATTTGTCCGTAATCTCCATGCTTATATATGTATAGGTATACGCAAACCGTAATGCGTAATCGTATCAATAATTTTCTATGCAAACGGACTGAGTAGATTCCATGTATACGTCGTCCGTACGCGTGTGCGTATCCGATCACTGTCCGTATTGTTGATTACGTATACGGATATAAAGTAAAGTAAAGTTTGTTTTATTTAACGACGCCACTAGAGCACATTGATTTTTTATCTTATCATCGGCTATTGGACGTCAAACATATGGTCATTCTGACACTGTTTTTTTTAGAGAAAACCCGCTGTCGTCACATAGGCTACTCTTTTACGACAGGCAGCAAGGGATATTTTATTTGCGCTTCCCACAGGCAGGATAGCACAAACCATGGCCTTTGATGAATCAGTTATGGATCACTGGTCGGTGCAAGTGGTTTACACCTACCCATTGAGCCTTGCGGAGCACTCACTCAGGGTTTGGAGTCAGTATCTGGATTAAAATCCCATGCCTCGACTGGGATCCTAACCCAGTACCTACCAGCCTGTAGACCGATGGCCTAACCACGACGCTACCGAGGCCGGTCGCATACGGATATAAGAACAAATGGAACTTGCGCCTTACTTGGTTCACTGTTTGTATTTAACGGTTTACGGTAGCGAGCGTTAGCTGGGAAAAGGAACGCACGCGCAGTTACAATGTCATCGTTATCCCGGATACTATTCTCATGTCGCAATTGGGACATCTTGGGCAATTGAGACATTTTGGGCTTCAGCAGGGCCGTAGATAGGATTTTTTGTTTGCGGGGAAGCAACTGAGTAGTGAATAGTCTAAAACTCCTTAAACGGTTAAAAAAATAATTATTATTTAAGTTTCTATAATTGTTTCCGGATTTATTTATTTCCCCCCCCCCCTCCCCCCCCCCCCCCCCCCCCCCCCCCCCCCCCCCCCCCCCCCCCCCCCCCCCCCCCCCCCCGCTAGCTACGGCCCTGTATATAGGCTGTCAACCACATTGATCTGTTAAAGGGATTGTGTCTAGTTTTCCGCCATTGTAACATGTTTACGATTAGCATATCCTTTGTGATGACTAAAATTATGCATTAAAGATATTTTCCTGTTTAGAATATCAGTGTCTGAATAAACAAGGTGTTTGTTGTAGCCCAAACCAGATTTTACTTTCCAATAATTTTGTACGTACCAAAAAAAAAGATATATCAGGAAGAAAATCAACAATGCCTGCTGCAAACATTAGCTCACGACCGCAAACACACAATTAGATATACAGACACTGGCATTTGTAAACAAAGAAACAGGCTCTGTTTGTGGGAAAGTGAACACATCCTACAATGTGTGTAAACTCAGAAAAGACTATTTTTAAAAAGTTACAGTTTGTTTTGTTTAACGACAGCACTAGATCATAATGATTTATTAATCATCGGCTACGGGAAGTCAAATATATGGTAATTTTGACATTGTCTTAGAGAGGAAACCCGCTACATATTTGTTCCATTAGTAACAAATGATATTTTCTTTAAGTTATATGCACTATCCCACAGACAGGATAACACATACCGTGGCCTTTGATATGCCAGTTATAGTTCACTAGCTGGAACGAGAAATAGCCCACCCCCGTCCCTTTAAAACTCAGATGTAGGAGCGGACCGTACCCTAGTGGTAAAGCGCTCGCCCGATGCGCGGTCGGTCTGGGATCAATCCCCGTCGGTGAACCCATTTAGGATATTTTTCATTTCAGCCAGTGCACCACGACTGGTATATCAAAGGCCATGGTATGTGCTATCCTGTCTGTGGGATGGTACATACAAAAAAATCCCTTGCTACTAATGGAAATTGTAGCGGGTTTCTTCTCTAATATATATCAGAATTACCAAATGTACAACAGCACTAGAGCACACTGATTCATTAATTATTGACTGTTGGGTGTCAAACATTGTCTTAGGGAGGAAACCGGTAACTTTACCACTAGGCGTAGCCCAGTGGTACAGCGTTCGCTCGATGCGCGGTCGGTGTGAGATCGATCCCCGTCG